>NW_027491733.1:600000-821232 GCF_021521415.1 Bidens hawaiensis
TTATAAAGAAACATTACAAACTAATTTACAATATATTACATTTCTTCGTTCTATCATTGTTTTACAGTCTAGGCGATACAAACAAAACTAGTTCGTTAACTATACATTCTTACTCTATCGCCCTTGCTTCTATTCACGTAGCATCAACCACACACCTCAGGCAAGTAACAGATCACCAAATCATTCCAATTTAGGTACACCTGAAAAGCAGTTTAAAACGGGTCAACTACTAGAGTTGGTGAGTTTCACGAGTTTCAAGAAATTAGTAATGAGTATTCACAAGTCAACACTTGTCATCATGAAATAAGTATGTATGTATGTAAATGATGTATGTGATGTAATTATGCTAAGCTACAGTGAAGCATAGACTGTTCGTGCTGCGTGCCTCCATTTCTCACGCTCAATCAACCATTGTGGCCCCTTCCCGCCCACAACATGCCCCGGTAGCTATGTCTAACACTACATAGCTGGTTCGTAAAAATATGGACATGTGCAAACGGGATAATGTCTCAGCAACCGTACTGGCCCCGCCTGGGTTTGTCAAACAAATAGTACTATTCACAAGCCACCGACTCGAAGTTAATCACTGTGTTAGTGGGGACTTTCATGTGTTAGCACTTTGATAATTCACATCATCACATGTTTCAGGTATGGATATAGATATAAGCAAACATGCTTTTCACCCCAAAAGTTCGTAAAACAGTTTAAAAGTGGGGTCATGAAACTCACGGTTTAGTAGATATTCAGTACTGTATCAGCTCTTGGTTTGATCGGTCTGCTATCAGTAGTTCCTATAATCAATATTATAATAATATTAATATTTTAATATTATTATAATCTCAATACTAAACTGGGCTATATAACTAATCTGGGTGTAGCTGGAACGCCCAGAAAGTGGCAATAGGCTTAGGTTGTGATGTTGTTCAATGTCTAATACTCAAAACCGAACTTGGCTCAGATTCCCGTTTTCCCAGCCGGGCCAAGTTGTTCGTTTACGCGTTCAGAAAACAGTTATGGAGAAAATAAGCTTGGGTAAATGTATTGGTTAACAAATTAATTAAGTTATAAAGAAAGATCACATACTGGGGTCCCGGATTAGCCACGGGGTCCGTTTCCACCCGGATTTTCCAGGTTTCTCATAGAAAAGTTCATTTTCACTTAATTAGTCCAAAAATATGATTTTTGATCACTCTTGGTGTTTTGATATTCCCGCAGGTTCGTTAGTCGCGAACATGCCGGTTTTTATAAAAACTGAATTTGTTTAATATTCAAATTAGCATAATTAATTAACCGTTAATCATTAAATTATGAAAATTTAGCCACTTATAAATTAAAATATGTAGATTTTAATAAAAATATTTTTGGAATTAATTACTGATTTATTAATTTATAAAAATTCATTTTATCAGCTATATTTCGTCTGAAAATCGTCCGTTTACCCTAAAAAATTTCCAAAAATTCCATAAAAATTCTTGAATACTCAAATCATGTCCCAAATCAACCTGTATCAATTCCATAATGTAAAAAGTTCTTGCGATATTCTTTTCGGCCTAAATTCGGCTATAAAAATTCACACGAACGCATATAAACAAAACACCTTTAAACTTCTCCAAATGATCCCAAAATTCATATGTGATAAAAATACATCAAATATGAGTTCCCAGAAAATGTTCATAATTTTTAAAATATTTTAGCTATTTTTCCCAAATAAACGTCCCAATTCGGTAATAAATTCGCCAAATATACTCGGATGGTCAAAAAATTACCAAATTTGAAAAGGGACTCATTGACATGGTCCCTGATGTCCCTGAAAAATATAAAGTCCTAAAAATATGCACATCACAACTTTAATCTAAATAGCCCGTAAGCGAGTGTTTCGGCATTACCTTAGCAGGTTTGGCTCGTTTCCGACTTTTTAATCATGTTTTCAGGTTCTTGTGATTCTAAGCAAGCTAGGTATAAGAACTATATCACAAACCAAGCAAATTTTCATCAACATAACAACCCTTAACTTAGGGTTTCGGCTAGTGCACAAAAACGAACTTTTGAACCGTAAAAACGCCGTTTCAACCCTTTAATCCGTGTTTATGGCCAAAAAGACTATCAAAACAGGTTCCTTACCATGTGTATGGCCAAAAAAATATTTTTCTGAACCATTTTTAGGTTTTTTACATGATTAGGAATGATTTTTAGTAACCAGGACATGTTTTTATGGTATTAAACAAGTTTAAAAAAGTACAAAAGCTACTTATTTAAGCTCCTTAGCTTAGGGTTTGAAGGTTTTCTGGAAATTCAGCTTGCAGCTGCTTGGACCTCAACTTTTATAAACCAAAATGAATAAACAAGCTTCCAAAACAAGTTTTATAAAAAGAATGGGGGGTGGGTTGGGCTGTCCGATCGGGATTCCTTATGGGCCTTCTTTGGGCTATTTTGGCCCAATAATCTGGTTTCTCAAGCCCAAATACGAAAATCCCAGTCCATATTTAGTTCGGGTTCGGTTTTTGGCACGAAAAACTTATCGGGTGCGTTAATCAGCACGAAAACAAGTTTTTTTCGGCTAATTTTGTGTAAAATTATAAAAACATACTATATGTTTGTAAAAATAAAAAATATTTTCACGGATCGCTTAAAACATTTCAAATAAGTGTTTGGTAAGTCTTTTTCGGCTTAACGGATGATACAATGCTTGGTTTGTAACTATCTTTCACGTTTAAATCTATAGCGGGTAGTTAAACGAGCATGTTTTCGTTTAACTTGTTTGCTATCAAACTAAGACCATATTTCTAATATTTTAGCTTGTATAAATCGTATATCACTTATAGATGGCCCCCCCAGATATATGGGTCATAACCCGACCCGTTCGGTTAATCGTTCGTTTGTTACGCAAAAGGCGTTTATTTGCTTAATCGGTAAATACGTACTGAGGTGTACCTTGTGTAGGCTCAAATCCTAAAAATGGTCCAAACAGATTTTGATCACACACATGGTTAGGAATCAGAATCAGAATCATACTCTTTTTTGGCCATAAACACGAATTAGAGGGTTTAAACGACGTTTTTACGGTTCAAAAGTTCGGTTTAAAACCCTAACCGAAACCCTAATTTCCAAGGCTGTTTTGTTAATTATACATGCTTGGTTTGTGATATAGGACCTGTACGTAGCTTATATAGAAGCACGAGAACCCGGAAATTGGATTAAGTGAGCGAAAACGGGCGAAAACCGCAAAGGTAATGCTGAAATGCTCGTTTAGGGGCTGTTTTGAATTTTATTATGATATGCTTGTTTTTACCTTATAAAACTTTGCAGGGACATCAGGGATGATGTCATTAAGTCCCTGTCCAAATTTGGTAATTTTTCGACCATCCGAGAATATTTGGCGAATTTATTACCGAATTGGGACGTTTATTTGGGAAAAATAGTTAAAATTCTTGAAAAATTATGAAATTTTATGGGGAAATCATATTTGATATATTATTATCACATATGAAATTTTTGGTCATTTGGAAAACCCTAGGTATGTTTGGTGCATTTGCGTTTATTCAGATTTTCATAGCCGTTTTTGGCTCGAAAATGATATTTGGCAAGATTGTTAGCTTCTGAAATTGCTACAGGTTATTTTGGGAAGTGTTTTGGTCACTCAGGAATTTTGGCGGATTTTTCGGAAATCATTTGGTATAAACGGATGATTTCGGACTAAATATAGCACATAAAATGATTTTTTATAAATTTATAATTCAGTAAATAATTCCAGAAATATTTTTATTAAAATCTACATATTTTTTTTGATAAGTGTCTACATTTTTATGATCTAATAAGTAACGGATAATTAATTATGCTAATTTGAAGATTAAACAAATTCAATTCTAATAAAAACCGGCAAGTTCCTGATTAACGAACCTGTTAGAATATCAGAACATAAAAAACGATCAAGAAGCATATTTTCGGAATAATTATGTAAAAACAAACTTTTTGTGATAAATCCGGACAATTTGGGTAGATTGTGCGCGTTTTTCTCCAATTCAAACTGAATAAACGGAAAGGAGTCCCGTAGCAAATCCAGATCCCTAAATTGTGATATTTCTTTATAACTTAATCATTTCATCAACCAACACATTTACCCAAGTTTACATTCCCATAAATGTTTTCCAAACGCATAAACGAGCAACTTGCCCCAGCTGGTGAAACGAGGAAACTGAGCCAAGTTCGATTTTAAACATTAGACATTGAACAACATCACAATCTAAGCCTATTGACGCTTTCTGGGTGTTACAGCTATACCCAGACTAGATATACAGCCCAATCTAGTATGAAGATTATATTAATATTAAAATATTAATATTATTATAATATTGACTATAGGGACTAAGATATAGCAAGGGAAACGAACCCCGAGCTAACCTCGCACTGAGTACCTACAAAATAGTGAGTTTCATGACCCCACTCTTTAAACTATTTTACGAACTTTTGGGGGGAAAAACATTTTCATATACGTTATCTATCTGAAAACGGTTCAGGATATAAATTATCTGAATATTTATATATGAAAAGTCCCTACAAACATAATGATTGACTATGTGCTGATGAAAGGTGATTAGTATTGTTGATTAATGGAGATAGTACAAATGACAGAACATAATGAAATTGCACGTGACAAATTGTTTATACAAACATGTTATGTAATGTTAAACATAACTAATTTGGGAAACAACGTGGTCTGTAATGGCCATGGGGATAACTTGGTCTGTAATGATCATGGGGCTATTGTGGGCGGAAGGGGGGGCCACAATACTAACAAACTAAAGTTGAATATGGCCTATGAGCCATGTTCTGCTGCAACTTAATAAACTAAAGTTGAGTATGGCTTATGAGTCAAGTTCTGCCGCAAGTTAATAAACTATAGTTGAGTATGGTCTATGAGCCAAGTTCTGCTGCAACTTAATAAACTAAAGTTGAGTATGGACTAAGAGCCAAGTTCTGCTGCAACTTAACAAAATTATCTCACTCTCGATATTTTATATATATCGAATCAGAACGAGGCCTTACTGGCACGGTGGAATTACACCAATTGAAAACTTTTATACAACTAAACTCTACAAAAAGGACTTGTGGAAATGATGAGCGGAGAAAATCAAACAGTTAAGACACAATAAAATATAATTGAATAAAGTTATGTAGAATCCACAACGAGGAACCAAATACATTCGAGAACAAAAGAACGAATTCTGAAGCAAATACCTATAAACTTTTCCCTAAGGGGCGTAATTGGTATATTGAATTTCGGGGATGAAATTTCTTAGCTGGGGGAGAATGTGAAATTCACGACAAAATCGAATATGCCTTAGTATTCGTTTATCGAATAAGCGATTAACAGCTTATTGCATATCAAACAAACGAATAACCGAAAGAGTCTGGTTATGAGCCGGATATCTCGGGGGAGGGGGCATCTGTAAGTGATATACGTTAAATATAAGCCAACATATTAGTATTATGGACTCAGTTCGATAGCAAACCAGTTAAACAAAAACATGCTTGTTTAACTACCCGCTATGGATTTAAGCACGAAAGATAGTTACAAAACAAGCATTGTATCATCCGTTAAGCCGAAAAATATTTACCAAACACTTGTTGGGGTTGTTTTATGCGATCCGTGAAAATATTTTCGATTTTTACAAATAAATACTATATTTTTCTAAATTTACACAAAAATGGCCTAAAAAGACTCGTTTTCGCATTGTTTGTCATACCTGATATTTTTTTCGCGCCAAAAACCGAACCCATAATAAATTTGGACTCGTCATTTCGCGTTCGGGCACGTAAATCAAAAGAAGTGGGCCAAATGGGCCCAAAGGGAGACCCATTGTTATTCTCGGATGCCACCCCATATGAAAATAGTATAACTTGGTTTCTTTACAATTAAGGAAACTAGACATTTTTTACAAGTTCCAGAATCATAATATCCAGATTATTTTGCTGCTCTTTCATACCCACATCAAGAACCAAAGGTATTCTTATTATGTTGATCAATTTTTACATGTTTAATCAAGTTTAATTTCATATAAACATACTTTGATTACCCAAAATCATTTCTAACCATGCAAAAATCCTAAAAAAAGTCCAAAAACAGATTTTGATCATACACATGGTTAGGAATCAGAATCATACTCTTTTTTGGCCATAAACACGAATTAGAGGGTTTAAACGACGTTTTTACGGTTCAAAAGTTCGGTTTAAAACCCTAACCGAAACCCTAATTTCCAAGGCTGTTTTGTTAATTATACATGCTTGGTTTGTAATATAGGACCTGTACTTAGCTTATATAAAAGCACGAGAACCCGGAAATTGGATTAAGTGAGCGAAAACCGCAAAAGTAATGCTGAAATGCTTGTTTAGGGGATGTTTAGGATTTGCTTGTGATATGCTTGTTGTTAGCTTATAAAACTTTGCAGAGACATCAGGGATCATGTCATTAAGTTTCTATCCAAATTTGGTAATTTTTCGATCATCCGAGAATATTTGGCGAATTTATTACCGAATTGGGACGTTTATTTGGGAAAAATAGTTAAAATGCTTGACAAATTATGAAATTTTATGGGAAACTCATATTTGATATATTATGATCACATATGAAATTTGTGGTCATTTGGGAAACCCTAGGTATGTTTGGTGCATTTGCGTTTATTCAGATTTTCATAGCCGTTTTTGGCTCGAAAATGATATTTGGCAAGATTGTTAGCTTCTGGAATTGCTACAGGTTATTTTGGGAAGTGTTTTGGTCACTCAGGAATTTTGGCGGATTTTTCGAAAATCATTTGGTATAAACGGATGATTTTCGGACTAAATATAGCACATAAAATGATTTTTTATAAATTAATAAAGATAATTCAGTAAATAATTCCATAAATATTTTTATTAAAATCTACATATTTTTTTTTGATAAGTGGCTACATTTTTATGATCTAATGATTAACGGATAATTAATTATGCTAATTTGAAGATTAAACAAATTCAATTCTAACGAAAACCGGCAAGTTCCAGATTAACGAACCTGTTAGAATATCATAACATCAAAAATGATCAAGAAGCATATTTTCGGATTAATTATGTAAAAACGAACTTTTTGTGAGAAATCCGGACAATTTGGGTAGATTGTGCGCGTTTTTCTCCAACTTAAACTAAATAAACGGAAACGAACCCCGTAGCAAATCCAGATCCCTAAATTGTGATCTTTCTTTATAACTTAATCATTTCATCAACCAACACGTTTACCCAAGTTTACATTCCCATAAATGTTTTCCAAACGCATAAACGAGCAACTTGCCCCAGCTGGTGAAACGGGAAAACTGAGCCAAGTTCGATTTTAAACATTAGACATTGAACAACATCACAATCTAAGCCTATTGACGCTTTCAGGGCGTGACAGCTATACCCAGACTAGATATACAGCCCAGTCTAGTATGAAGATTATAATAATATTAAAATATTAATATTATTATAATATTGACTATAGGGACTAAGAGATAGCAAGGGAAACGAACCCCGAGCTGACCTCGCACTGAGTTCCTACAAAACCGTGAGTTTCATGACCCCACTCTTTAAACAATTTTACGAACTTTTGGGGTGAAAAACATGTTCATATACGTTATCTAATTGAAAACGGTTCAGGATGTAAATTATCTGAACATTTATATATGAAAAGTCCCTACAAATATAATGATTGACTACGTGCTGATGAAAGGTGATTAGTATTGTTGGTTGATATATTAAATGGAGATAGTACGAATGACAAAACATAATGAAATTACACGTGACAACTTGTTTATACAAACACGTTATGTAATGTTAAACATAACTAATTTGGGAAACAACGTGGTCTGTAATGGCCATGGGGATAACGTGGTCTGTAATGATCATGGGGCTATTGTAGTCGGAAGGGGGGCCACAATAGTAACAAATTAAAGTTGAGTATGGCCTATGAGCTAAGTTCTGCAACAACTTAATAAACTAAAGTTGAGTATGGTTTATGAGCCAAGTTCTGCTGCAACTTAATAAACTAAAGTTGAGTATAGCCAATGAGCCAAGTTCTGCTGCAACTTAATAAACTATAGTTGAGTATAGACTATGAGCCAAGTTCTGCTGCAACTAAACCAACTAACTTGATTATGGCATGATGCCAAGAAAATAAGGTGATTATGCATATTGTGGGCGGAAGGGAAGCCACAGTGATTGATGAAACGTGAGATATGCTATACGTGTATATGTGTGTATTTATATTTTTATGCATACTATTTGGATAGGCATAGGAAATATTATAGGAAATACTAGATATATATATACATATATAAATTCTGTGTAATGATTGACCTTAATTGGAACCGTTGTGGGCGGAAGGGAAGCCACAGTGGTTGGTTTTATATGGAAAATGAAGGCACATAGCACGAACG
Organism: Bidens hawaiensis; assembly: GCF_021521415.1. Classification (NCBI taxonomy): domain Eukaryota; kingdom Viridiplantae; phylum Streptophyta; class Magnoliopsida; order Asterales; family Asteraceae; genus Bidens; species Bidens hawaiensis. Next base: position 608,442 of record NW_027491733.1, read on the forward strand.
AACAGTCACGATTTTATTGTAATTTCAAACTTTATCATAAACTTATACACATACATGTGTATACAAAGACACAGATGCACATATATAAACGTAAATACATTTTCTTACATACGCGCGTACATACAAACTATGACTGTGTGGTACGTAAAACTGATTTCGTTAAAACTTATGAAATTCACCAACTATTCGTAGTTGATCTGTTTTTAACATGCTTTCAGGTATCCAGAAAAATGGAGTAAAGTGCTTATATACTATCTGTTTGGATTGTAATCGATGCTGTGAGCATTTGAGTTAGATGTAAAGTAGTTGAAGAGCTAGTTTGATTGAATCACCTAGTTTGTAAAAGATGTTAGAACGATGTAATATATTGTAAATTAGTTAGTAATGTTTCTTTATGAACAATGTATTGATACCAGTTGTATCTGTTACATTCCTTTTTACGCTTCCGTAAATCGCTCAATAGGGTGTGACATCATATATCTAATTAACGAATAGCTCGATGTCATCATAAGATCTAGATCTAGATAAGGCTCTCTCAGCTGAACACTTGGACTCTTTTCTTCTGCTGAGGGTGTGTCAGTTTTGGTCCTTTTAGAAATGTTACCACCATACAAGAAACTGCATGCCACCACCTGAAAGACGATACAAATTATTAACATACATGTTCTTAGATTGCAGGTTTTTGTAGGGTTCTTTCAAATATTGCAACTTCCAGGTTTACCAGATCTTTAAAGATTTAAGTTTTTACGGGATTAAACTTGTTACAAAATTTTTTAAAGAGAAACTTTTACAGGTATATTTCAAGATTGAAACTTTTTAAAAAAAATGAAGTGTTTAGTGGGTTCTTTCATGATTGTAACTTGTAACGGGTGGGTCTTTAAAGATCAAAAGTTTTACGGGTTCTTTAAATATTTTAAACTTGTTACAGGATCTTTAAGGATTAAAACTTTTACAGGTTTCTTTCAAGACTGGAACTTTAAAAAAGAATGTTTTAATGGGTTCTTTCAAAATTGTAGCTTGTAACGGGTCTTTAAAGATTTAAACTTTTAAAGATTTTTTTAAGATTGAAACTTAAAGAGGGTGCAAAAAAGGAACTTGTTACGGGATCTTTAAAAATTAAAACTTTTGTAGTTCTTTCAAGATTGAAGCTTTTTAAGATGAATCGAATTGTTTACTGGTTTCTTTCAAGATTGTAACGGGTCTTTCAAAATGGAAAACTTTTTACCGTTCAAGATTGAAACTTTATATGGGTTTCTATAAAGATAGATAATGGTACAAGAAAGATACCTGGACCAAGCTGGATGCAATGAGCCTGCCACCTATTGCACCACCAATTAGATGACCCCTGGGGCTTCAAATTGATATAATGAGACCCCCGGTTCGATGGTTGGGTGCACCAGATTCAGGGAGCAGATAAGAACCTGATAAAGATAGTATCTCGAAACGGCCCTAGAAACATATTAACCGATCTGCAATGACGGATGTATGGTGGTGGACCAGGGGTTTACAGTAGGCAAATCATCTGATAAATATCTTCTCCTTACCAACTGAAAATATAATTCCCATACAATTTATGTTACTAAAGTACATAAGTTAAACTCATTTTAGTATGATAATAAATAAATACTTGCCATTCGAAAAAACTTCATAACAGATTCCTTATCATATCTTGCTTCTTTGCAGCTTACATTTTTTTTAAAGTGTTAACAATAATAAAAATATTATGTGAAAATGGCAAAAATAATAATTGGAAATCTTACCACCAGAAGGCCGCCACTACCGGGAAAACTATCGGTTATAGGAAGCTCTTCAGTCCTTTACCAACACTCACCACAACTGGGTAACATAATTCTTTTGAACTTTAATTATAACTAGGATTTAGACCCGCCGAGATGTGTAACACTCTGTTGCGACCACCTTTATATGCGTATAAAGCCCGCAAAAAAAAGAAACATGCACTTTTGAATTGATTCGGAAATATGACCTGTGTGTTACGCCGGGCAGTGATGAACTCCGTGGCGACTTAGAACTCGAGTGTGACAAAGGAAAGAAACTCTTAAGGTTTTATAACCCGCATTGACAAATTGCATCATAAGTCATAGCATTAATGTTAGTTACAAAATGATGTCTAGTTGGTTTGAGTACCGGCCAGTTACATAATATTCTAGCCTTACGCTGCTTTATATCAAAAGCTTGAGCCGGTTTTCCTAGAGGTGGCTATCTATATACAAAATGTGGCTTTAGTTTAGCAGCTTTTTGCTGCAACCTTTTTCTACAGAATCACTATTGCCTTGTGTTCGAGAACCAAAGGAATTGTTGACTCTCCTAAGCAGTTGTCATTGTTTGCGACATTCTCTTATTGCCTTCCGCTAAGCCTGTCTAAGAAGTGGTTCGGTTAGAGTGGGTTATTATTTTGGTTTGCTGAAATGTATACCTGCTGTAGTTGGAAATTGTCTTTAAACCTAATGTTTTGGGATCAAGTGTTGCTTTAGGCATCGCGTGAGGCATTTCTGTTTCAATGTCTGATTTGTGCTCTTGATTCTGATCCATGTTTGTAGCCTTGGTGATAGTATGACTTCTAAAACGAATGGGGGTGATCACTACATGTTCAAAATCAATTCATTTGTGATTCAAGTAATGCAACTATGACTTCTAAGTTTTCTTAAGTAGAATACTTAATTGCTAAGTTGACTTTCTGATCAACTTCACAAATCATTTCCGTAATGAATCAAGAGTGTTAATTAAACCTAAGCACATTGAAGAGAAAAATTGGTTCCTTATTTCTTTTAACATTCAAAATATTTATTATCTTCATTGTTTTCTAAATTCCAAGACGAACTTTAATAGAAAAAAAATCATTATTTTGCTTCAATTGGTTCACTTCAGTTAGTTTAAATGCAGCAAAGCAAATACAAATGAACTAAGAATTCCTAACTACAACCCCTAAAAGAGTGCGAAGCTAAATAAATTCACAATTAATGACTTGTTAGGTTTAAGCAGATAGAGGAAAGGATGGGCTTCGATTGAGGGTAAATAAACCATCGCCCGCTCATCCAATTTTTTCTCTGTTCAGAAGAAGCAAAAAGCATTAGTGATCTGAGATGCATGGCTTTGTGGAAGGACCAGGGGGTGACAACCAGGAGAGCCCACGTTTGAGAAGTGAGAACACGTGTAGCACAATGAAATATAATGGAAAATTGACTTGTACATAAAGCATCGAAATCTGTACGTTTAAAAGGAACAGTAGTTTTACTAAGTGGAACCGACATTCATATTTAATATATATATAATAACTTTGTCAAGGTTTAAGATGTTAATCTATATCAAATCCTCATTACACTATCATAAAAGCCCTAATTCAAACTGACAAAGTCTAGTAAACTCCTAATTCCTCAGATTTATCACCAAGCAGATGATTTGCAATCAAATTCGAACAAAAAGTGAGAGAGATACGTATCGGACCTTGCTGGAGACTCAACCAAAATCATCATCAACAATACCGTCATTCCGATTACTAATTTACGCCCATTATTTGACCCCAACTCCATCTTTCTTTCTCTTGCATTTCTAGCTATTATTATTAGGAGGCCGCGGAATGGAAGTTTAGTTCTTATTCGAGAAACATACGTCTGGGTTATATAATAAGATCCATGGAGATGGTGCGACGGTGTGATGACGATTAAAGTTGTTGGTGTGAGAATGTTCGTGGCTTCAGTAGAAAGGGTAGCGGTTGTGACATTAGGGTTTAGAATGATAGAAACGGGTTATTTGATATCCGGGTTTGGGGGATCCAATTGAGAACCATTTGACCCGCGAATTTTAAAAAAAAAACTCAAATCAATGAGAGATCACCATTTTGAAATAGAGCAATCTGGTGGCACGAGAAGGGGGGAGCAACATGAGGGCTCCAAATATAGGCAACTAGATTTATCCCCTGTATTACGGGGGTTGTTTTACATTATTCGTTTTTAATGTTTATATATATATATATATATATTTGGATTTTAATTTTATTTATTGTAAGAAAGTTAATAATTAATATACTTGAGGTTTGATGATAAAATGGTTTTACAAATAAATGATATGTTATAATCCGGTTTAAAAGCTATCTGGGTTTGGTGATACCCATTACCCGTTTATTTTCTTTATTTGTAAAATTGTTTCTTAATTATAAATAATATCTTTTTTTAAATAAAATAGGATATTAACTCTTAGTATATCCCTATTTTATAGGATTTTCATATCAAATATTTGATTAGACTAATTTTTAATATAATGAGATGTTATAACCCATCTAAGAGCTATCTGAGTTTGGTTAGACCTTTACCCGTGAATTCGGGTAAAATACATGAGAAGCCTTCATTAACAAATAAAGCAATCTGATGGCTTGAGATAATGGTTGTTTTACATTTTTTATTTTTTAATATTTATTTTTTGAATTTTAATTTCCTTTATTGTAAGAAAGTTAATAGTATACTTAGGGTTTAATGATGAAAGGGTTTCATAAATAAATGATATGTTATAACCCGTTTAAAACCTATCTGGATTTGGTGACCCATGACCGCTTATGATTTTTTACTAAAATTATTTATTAATTATAAATAATATCTTTTTCTTTTTAAATCGCATATTAAATTTTAGTATATCCCTATATAACAGGATTTTCATATCAAATAATTGGTAAGATTAATTTTTAATTTAATGAGATGTTATAACCCATTTAAAAGCTATCTGGTTTTGATAAGACCCATACCCATGAATTTGGGTTAAATCAATGAGAGGTCTCCATTTAAAAATCAAGTAATCTGGTGGCTTCCATAAAAAGGGGGAGCGACAACATCGCGACACGTAGGATTTTAGGGATTTCATTTATATATATTACCCCCGTATTACGTGGTTGTTTTACATTATTCGTTTTTAATATTTATATATGTATATTTGGATTTTAATTTTCTTTATTGTAGAAAATTAACAATTAATATACTTGAGGTTTGATGAAAAAATGGTTTCACAAATAAATAATATGTTATAATCCGCTTTAAAATTATCTAGGTTTGGTGATACACATTACCCGTTTATTTTCTTTGTTATAAAATTGTTTCTTAATTATAAATAATATCCTTTTTTAAATAAAATAGGATATTAATTTTAGTATATCCCTATTTTATAGAATTTTCATATCAAATATTTGATGAGATTAATTTTTAGTATAATGAGATGTTATAACCCGTTTAAAAGCTATCTGGGTTTGGTGAAATTTTTACCCATGAATTCGGGTCAAATATGTGAGAAACCTATATTTACAAATAAAGCAATCTGATGGCTTGAAATGAATGGTTGTTTTACTTTTTTCGTTTTTTAATATTTAGTTTTTGAATTTTATTTTTCTTTATAGTAAAAAAGTTATTAATATATTTAGGGTTTGATGATGAAAGGGTTTCATAAATAAATGATATGTTATAACCCGTTTAAAAGCTATGTGGATTTGGTGACCCATGACCCGCTTATGTTTTTTACTATAAAATTTTTTGTTAAAATAATATCTTTTCTTTTTAGATTGGATATTAAAATTTAATATACCCTATTTTATAGGATTTTCATATCAAATAATTGGTAAGATTAATTTTTAATTTAATGATATGTTACAACCCGTTTAAGAGCTATCTGGTTTTCGTAAGACCCATACCCATGAATTTGGGTTAAAGCAATGAGATGTCTCCATTTAAAAATCAAGCAATCTGGTAGCTTCCATAAAAGGGTGGAGCGACCACATCGCGACACGTTGGATTTTAGGGGTTTTGTTTATATCTATCTATTCTAATAAAATCCTACTCAATTTTTCCATTTGTCAATCTCATATTCCCCTCATCTTTTTCTCAATCTATTTTAATATATGGTCCCTTATCTTTAAGTCATTTCAATATGTAAATTCAAGTTTATTTTATTAAAAGTAAATCTTAACGTTAATAATGAAATAAGAAAATAATGAAATTTCAACATTGAAGTTGCAAGCCTATTAGGATAAAATTTTCATGTCACATATAATTGCAAATTAAAGAAAATAAAGGCGTATCATTGTCGAAGAGTTTGGATTTGTATGTTAATAAACTACAAATTATTTTTAAACTAGGATTCGAGTAACAGTGCATAATATTTTATATATTTTATATAAGGTTGGTTTCAGATTTGGATTTAAAATTTTCTTATATGCATTTTAACTTAGGAAAATGTATATTTTCTTAATTTTCTCTATACATTTTGTATAAATATTGCACACATGGAGAATACCCATTATATAAATCTTGGTGTTTAGCTTTAGTTAATTCATTAAAGTTGAATATTATAATTACAATCCATATGTATACCGATTTACTATATGAACTATATGTCATTTATATATTTGACTTTTTATGTAACATAAACAGTTATAGTATAAGAAAATCAATATTTAATTTTCAATATTTTCTTTCATAGCTCAGACTAAAATGCTTTAAAACATAAATTTTATGATTTGATTTATACCTTTTTTACATATTTAAATATATTAATTTAATATGCCTTAAAAGACAAATTACTTAATTAAAAGCATTCAAATTCAAAATTTTAAACTAAAAAATCTATTTCAATCTCATTGAACTATTTTCGCTTTCCAGGAACCATTTAGGATATTGAAACCTAGATTCATAGGGTACGTTTTCGTTAGTTTTTTACATAATTTCAATATTATATTAACTTATTAATTTTATTTTTATCAAATACAATGAATTGGGGTTATGTTAGTGTTTTCTGTCAGTTAGTAAAAAATTTAAAGTGTTTTTTGTGGTTTATATTCAAAATAATAAAGGTATACACAAAATTTAAAAAAATTTACAGTTCTAACATTTATTATTAAAATATGTTAAAAAAATTCATTAAGATTCACACCTTAACTATAGTGTAACTTGATAGAGATATTTATAATTTTTATTTTTATTTTTCTTATTATTTATAACTTAACCATGTTCCTCATTACATTTCAAGAATATTAGATTTTCATATTAATTGTAAAAAAACAGTTAATTAGATTAAAAGTCATTTACCGTACTTTCTTAAAATCCAAAATCTTTGCTTATTATTCTTTTTTTTCTCTATAAGTTGTCAATATGTATGCATATACACACACACACACACACACACACACACACACACATATATCGATTAATTAAGTATTTCAACAACTTTCCATAATATTAACTAATAACACGGGATTAGTATTTAAAATTTAAACATTCCTAATCCAATACTTTGAACTATTATAAAAAAGAATCACTACCTTCATTTTATGCAACTTAAATCTTATAATATTCTCTTAACTCAGAATAATCACTGTTATTTGAACAATAACTTTAAGGTTAGTATGCCTTTGTCATTTTCCTATGATTTACATTCGTATGAAATGAAACGAGTCATTTTGTTATATTTTAATTTTTGATTTTATATGTTGCTTGATTATACAACTTTTAATTATACAATATAAAATCAATTAAAAATTTGTCATACACAAAATATTAATGACAACAAATTTATCATGATCAATCAATTTCAAATTATAAATATTCTAAGAATGATTATATCATCAAAGTTCAGCTAATCAGTTTTTTGGGATAATCATGTTTTTTGGATAAACATTAACAGATGATCTCAAATGACATCATATTAATTGCTTAAAAGGTATGATATTTTATGCGTATGAATATTTTTTTGTTAGTTTCATGGATATTTTTTTCATTATTTGTTGGTATGTAATTAAACGAACCTTATTTGTCACACGGACAACTATACGTGGCTACATCAAGAGTTACAAGCAAACCTATATGTTACCTTATCAAGAGTTACAAGAACACATGAACTAAAGATTTTGATTTTTGATAAATAATTTATACCGACCAATACAACAACAAATTAGCGTACAAGTTTTTTTAACATATTTTTAACATATTTATGTAACCTTAGTTATGTAAATTTTACAATTTTAATGTAAATTGTAATTGTATTAACAATATATGATAATCTTGTTGAATGAATTTCATTTAAAGGCTAGAGTTTAAAACTTTCATCAATTACCCGTTTAATACATGGGACTCAAACTAGTATATTATTGTAAGGCCCCCGAGCCCGAGTGCCCTACTTTCACGCTGGTTGGATTTACTCATTCACATAATTCAGAAAATCAGAGTTAATTAAAACATTTCGCGGAATAAGGTCAACCATTCATACATTACATAAATACTTTGTCTTATACATAAATAACGTAAGTCTTAAACATAAAACATAAATGACACGTGAATCTTCTTCACAACGATACCAGTCTTCCTCTTATTGTCACGTGTCCTCATCAAACAACTTGTCTCATTCTACTTGCCTGCGTGCATACTAAAAGTCAGCTACGCTGAGTGAGTTCCAATTAATTAACATCCATTACATTCGCTTACTTACTAATACGCGTCCGAAGATACGTACTAATACTTACCTGTTCATCTATTTTTCAAACAAACATACATACATTCATGCTTCTTATTAACTACATACCTCGGATATTATAATGGTCCGGTCCCTACATACCTCGGAATTAATAAGGATCCGGCGTCCTACACACCTTGGATATTATAAGGGTCCAGCCCCTACATACCTTGGATATTATAAGGGTCCAGTCCCTACATATGTCCGGTTCCCTTTAACCTACCACACAATTCTACTTCGTTACATACTTCCTTTCTACTTCCTTCAATCATAATTAATTTAACAACTACGTGCATACTAGTTAATCAGTCCATAACATTCACATTCATATGCAAACATATATCTAATATACAGTTACCATTTAAGGTAAGTGTATTAATCTAACACATCGTAGTATGCACACATCCCCAAAAACATAACACATAAAAAAGGGGCTAGAACTCACCTGGATCCTGTTACGTTCACCATTATTAGTAATTCATTTCCTGAGTTGTGCGCGGCTCACTGTTTAATAATGTACATGTATTAAACTCTATATTTGTTGGACCTTTATTCTCTAAAGTTAACGGGGTTATTTTTTAAGTTAACCGAACTGACATATAATCTTCTTTATCCGTTCATATTAATTTATTATACTTTAATCCTCATTTATTAGTATTGTATATTTATATTATTTTCGCTTCTTTACCATTAATTCACGTCCTTAATGCGTTTGTAGTTAACGTTTCCTTAAATGAGTTCTACTTGCTTGCGTGCATACTAAAAGTCAGCTACGCTGAGTGAGTTCCAGTTAATTAACATACATTACATTCGCTTACTTACTAATACGCGTCCGAAGATACGTACTAATACTTACTTGTTCATCCATTTTTCAAACATACATACATACATTCATGCTTCTTATTGACTACATACCTCGTATATTATAAGGGTACGGTCCCCACATACCTTGGATATTATAAGGGTCCAGTCCCTACATACCTCGGAATTAATAAGGATCCGGCGTCCTACATACCTTGGATATTATAAGGGTCCAGTCCCTACATACCTCGGTTATTATTAGGACCCGGTGCCCTCTAACCTACCATACAATTCTACTTCGTTACATATTTCCTTTCTACTTCCTTCAATCATAACTAATATAACAACTACGTGCATACTAGTTAATCAATCCATAACATTCACATTCATATGCAAACATATATATAATATACACTTACCATTTAAGGTAAGTGTAGTAATCTAACACATCGTAGTATGCACACATCCCCGAAAACATAACATATAAAAAAGGGGTTAGAACTCACCTGGATCCTGTTACATTCACCGTTAGTAGTAATTCCCTTCCTGAGTTGTGCGCGGCTCACTGTTTAATAATGTACACATATTAAACTCTATATTTGTTGGATCTTTATTCTCTAAAGTTAACGGTGTTCATTTTTAAGTTAACCAAACCGACATATAATCTTCTTTATCCGTTCATATTAATCTATTATACTTTAATACTCATTTATTAGTATTGTATATTTATATTATTTTCGCTTCTTTACCATTAATTCACGTGCTTAATGCGTTTATGAGTTAACGTTTCCTTAAACGAGTTCGGGTTCAGGTTTCATTTAAGTTCGGGTATGTCCAAGTCCATATATCCAAGTATTACATTTATTATTATTATTATTATTATTATTATTATTATTATGATTATGATTACTATTATAGTTAATAATATTATTATTATTTAGATATTATTATTATTATTATTATTATTATTATTATTATTATTATTATGCTTACAATTTACCAAATGGCCCTCTAGACCTACTTATTTAAACCGTACCCAACCCCCCCCCCCCCAATTCATCTTCTTCCCACTTCCCATTCTTAATCCGTGCCCAACCGCCACCACCCCTTGTCCTTCCGACAGCCATAGCATCGGAGTTAGCCGGTTACTAGCTCCTTTCGCATGAGGGGAGTTCCAACATGTCGCCTATCACATGATTTGCACACCAAAACAATTCGCTCACGATCTATTCGCACCCCATGATTCGGATCGCCATTTATTCGCACGAAATGATTCGCTTAAAGGAATTCGTACGGGTTTTGCAAGTCGATATTTCGCACGTCGGAATTTAGACCCAGGTTTCGCACGTCGGAATTTCGCACCGGGTTTCACACGTCGGAATTTCGCATGCCATAAAATTCGCGCGAATGGTCACTTGATTCGCACGGAGTGCGAACGGGATTGGGAGAAGAAGTCGCATGGATCGCAAATGGTTTAACGGGTCCAGATCTGGTTCAGTTTGGGTCATGCATCGTGTTTCGTGCTTGCCTTTAGGTCGTCGGAGACGAGTTTAGCCTTGCCGGAGCTCGATTCCAGGCTCGGTGTGCCTTTGGACCTCCAAGTCCGTATGATTCCCGTGGCTGTAGATACATATGTAGATATATATATATAGATTCATTATCAATTTTACTTATTTCACCAAGATCCATTTCTTAATCGGTTCGGTTCGGTTCGGTTCGTGTTAAATCTTTCGAGCTCGTTTATTATCAAGAACAAGATGAGATAAAAAAAGAAGGACAAATCTTTAATTATTTAAACATACCTTGAAGATTGGGTAAATTAGACTTTAAATAATTGGAAAGATGAATTGTGTGCACAGGAGATTTTTGTTGTGTGTATGTGTGTGTTAATGATTGGGAGATGATGATGAAATGATAAGGATAAGGATGGATTTAGGGTTTTAGGGTTTAAATAGGAAAAGCCCAAGGGCTTTAGGCCCAAATCACTCTTAAGTCCAATAATATCTTAATTCTACCCATACTCAACATATTATTTAATTAATTTAATTAACGTCTCTCGACACGACAACTGAAATAACTCGAAATATTTTATTTATTTATTTATTGAAACTAGGGCATTACAAGTCTCTCCCCCTTAAAAAGTTTTCATCCGCGAAACCAATATATTACTTAAACAAATGCGGGTAGAACTTACGCATCTCCTCTTCTGTCTCCCATGTTGCATCGGATCCTTTACAGTGTTTCCAAATCACCTTAACTAATGGAATGACTTTGTGATGAAGTTGTTTATCCTTTCGGTCAACGATTTCAACTGGTTGCTCGATGTATTTCAATCACTCATCTACCTCTATGTTCATTAACGGCACGTGAGACGTGCCGTCAACGAGACATTTCCTTAAGTGAGAAACGTGAAAGGTAGAGTGGATCCCTTCCAATTCCTCGGGTAGATCGAGCTTATACGCCACCTCTCCTACACGAGCTATGATCTTAAACGGTCCAATATACCTTGGACTCAACTTTCCTCTCTTCCTAAAACGAATAATACCTTTCCACGGCGAGACCTTAAGCATCACGTTGTCGCCAACGTTAAACTCGATCGGTCGTCGTCATTATCGGCATAAGACTTTTGACGATCTTGAGCAGCTTTCATTCTTGCCTTGATTTGATCAAACTTCGAGGAGGTTTCTTGCACAACTTCCAAACTACCAGTCTCCGTTTGGCCAATCTCTCCCCAACATATGGGAGTTCTGCAACGTCTACCATACATCTCAAATGGAGGCATACCAATACTCGAATGATAGCTGTTGTTGTAAGAGAATTCTGCTAAATGAAGATGATCATCCCAACTCTCTCCAAAATCTAACACGCAAGCACGTAGCATATCCTCAAGGGTTTGGATAGTTCGCTCAGACTGCCCATCTGTTTGAGGATGGTATGTTGTGCTAATGTTCAATCTAGTTCCCATTGCTTCATGGAACCTCTTCCAAAATCGGGAAGTGAAACGGGTATCTCTGTCGGATACGATCGACAATGGTACTCCATGCTTCGTTACCACTTCTTTAATGAACACATTTGCTAAAGTTTCTGATGAGATGGCCTCTCGTATAGGCAGAAAGTGAGCACTCTTAGTCAAACGCTCCACAATATCCCAGATGGTATCATGGTTCTTAGCTGTACGCGGTAACTTAGTTATGAAGTCCATTGTGATGTGTTCCCATTTCCACTCGGGTATCTCCAAGGGCTGCATCTTCTCATACGGGTTTCTGGTGTTTGGCTTTAACTTCTAAGCAAGTCACGCATTTACTGACGTAATCAACCACTTGGTTTTTCATACCAGGCCACCAGTAGTCTTTCTTCAAGTCTTGATACATCTTGTTAGATCCTCGATGAATCGAATATCGAGATTTATGAGCCTCGTTTAGGATTCGATTTCTGAGATTCCCATGGCACGGAATCCACATCCGATCGAATATGATATTTACACCCTGTGTATTGTCTATCAGCTCATTTTTTTGCCCATAAGTCCTCTCTTTCTTCATTAACCCTTCATCAGCTTGTAAGACTTCACAGTCGCTATCACTTCCTCATTCTTCCAGCTTAAGGCGTCAGCAACTACATTAGCCTTGCCCGGGTAATACTTGATTTCACAATCATAGTCTTTAATCAACTCTAACCATCTTCTTTTTCGCATATTCAACTCCTTTTGGTCAAAGAAGTATTTCAAACTCTTGTGATCTGTATAGATAGTACACTTAGTACCGTACAAGTTATGTCTCCAAATCTTAAGAGCATGTACTACAGCTGCTAACTCTAAGTCATGCGTCGGGTACGTACTTTCATGCACCTTCAATTGTCTAGACGCATAAGCTATAACCTTTCCTCGTTGCATTAGCACGCAACCTAACCCTTGATGCGAAGTGTCAGCACAAACTACCAAATCCTCGTTACCGTCGGGTAAAACAAGAATTGGCGCTCGTGTGAGCCTCTTCTTTAATTCTTCAAACGCCTCATCCTGATGCTTACACCAATTGAACACCACAGTCCTTCGGGTCATACCGGTCAACGGTGTAGCTATCTTGGAGAAACCTTGAATGAATCTCATATAATAACCAGTCAACCCTAAGAAACTGCGTATCTCAGTCGGGTTTTACGGCGTCTTCCAATTCTTTATCGCCTCAATCTTAGCTGGGTCCACAGTAATTCCTTCAGCATTGATTATGTGACCTAGAAACTGCACTTCACGCAACTAGAACGCGCATTTCGAGAATTTGGTATACAGTTTCTTATCTTTCAAAACTTCCAATACTTCTCTTTGATGCTTAGCATGATCAGACTCTCTTTTAGAATATATCAGTATATTGTCGATGAAAACGATAACCGACTTGTCTAACATCGGCCGACATACCCGGTTCACCATGTCCATGAATGCCGCAAGAGCATTCGTTAGACCGAACGATATTACAAGGAACTCGTAGTGTCCGAAACGCTGTTTTAGGAATGTCTGCCTCTTTCACCTTCAATTGATGATAGCCCGATCGAAGGTCTATTCGCGAGAACCAGCTAACACCTTGTAATTGATCAAACAAGTTATCAATTCGTGGAAACGGATATCTATTCTTCACTGTAAGCTTATTCAGCTTACGGTAATCAATACACATTCTCATGCTTTCGTCTTTCTTATTAACGAACAACACCGGCGTGCCCCACAGGGAAACACTCGGTCGTATGAAACCATTTTCGAGGAGTTCTTGCAGTTGGGACATCAATTCTTTCATCTCGGACAATGCTAGTCGGTAAGGTGCTTTCACGACGGGCTGTGCTCCTGGTACTAACTCAATCTGAAATTCTACCTCTCGTTACGGTGGCAATCTCGGAAGGTCCTCAGGGAACACCTCGGGATAGTCGCACACTATTGGAACATCTTTCACTTCCTTTGCCTCCGCCAAAGCGTCGACAACATAGGCACCGCACCCTCGCCTTATCATCTTATCGGCTTAAATCATCGAAATGACGTTAAGCCCTTTACTTTCCTTATCACCATAAGCCGTCACTGCACCACCATCCAAGGACTTTAACCTTAATAACCTACTCTTACACACTATTTGAGCCTCAAACTTAGAAAGCCAATCCATTCCCAAAACCACATCGAACCCTCCTAAGGTCATTACATAAAGAGTAACAGGGAACTCACGTCCCTCTAATACTATCTTACTGTCCTTAACCATTCTCATTATCCTCACAGAGGTATCACTAGCCGTTTCTACCAAAAATGTTTCAGGCACACGACTACATGTCATTTTAGCTAACTTACAGAATGTTACATCTACGAAACTTCTATTAGCACCTGAATCAAACAGAACAGAAGCAGAAATATCGTTTACGAGAAAAGTACCTATTACAATCGGGAACCTGTTTGGCTTGTTCCTGAGTCAGCATGTAAGCCCTTGTCTTTGGCCTGTTCTTCTCAACTTCTCTCTTCCCACTACCTCTAGCTTCACCCTCGGTGCATTCTCGAGCCATATAACCCGCCTTCCCACATTTGTAGCAGGTGGGTTTTGCTTTACATTCATGAGCATAATACCCCACCTTACCACACTTATAATAGGCGTTTGACTCAAATTTGCACTCTTCTCCATGAGGCTTCCCACACTTATGACACACATCAGTACCAGCACTCCACTTACATTCGCCACCATGAATTTTCTCATGAGTCTTGCACTTTTTTCTTTCCCATATCTTCTGTTTCTTGTCTCTCGGGTTCCACAACTGAGTACCGTGCCTTTTTCCATGATTATCCCACTTCTTATCTTTCTTCACTTCCACCACAACGTCGTCCACCGCCAAGTCATCATAAAACATTTCCGCCAGTTCGATTGCAGAATCAAAAGTAGCAGGTCTATTTGCCTTAACCAGTGTGCGGACATTCGATGGCAGTCCTCTGACATAGCACTTGATTCTCTTTGCTTCGGTATTCACCATCTCGGGCACAAGTCTTGACATACGGTTAAACTCAGTAGTGTACTCGCGGTGTGTCATCTTTCCCGCCTTCATGTTCAGAAACCTCATCTCAGCCCTTTCAACCTTAGAATCAGCACAAAACTTCCTCATTACCATCTCCCTCAGATCATCCCACTTCATCGCCTTAATTTCAGCAACAGTCTTTCTCTGTTCAACAGTTTCCCACCAGAACATAGCTTCATCACCGAACGACTGAGTAGCGAAGCCCACAGCTTGGTCGGGAAGGCACTCGCAAATGCGGATAACCTTATCCATGGAGGTTATCCACTGAAGAGTAGCGATTGCGTCACCAGTACCAGTTAGCTTAGGTGGGTCACAACCTTTGAAGGTTCTCTAGTTGCAACCACCTCGGTCTCTCTTTCCCTCATTCATCTTCACAGAACAAACCTCGCTTAACGCCTCATTCTCAGTCTCGGTGTCCTTCTTACTACTCTCCCCAGTCTTCTCAACAGTCTTAGTACGGTTTTCAGTAGACTTGTCGGATTGGAGATTCTTCACTGCCGCAGCAACAGCTTGAGTAATCGCAGCTTGAATAGTAGGATCTAGTTGATACTCTTCTTCTCTCACAGTCATGCTTCTTTCTACACTGGGCTCAGTAGTTGGTTCTTCGGACGGTACTCGGTTAACACGTGGCCTACCACGGCGTCCCTTGCGTCCTCATTGTCCAGTTTCTTAGTACCAGCCATTTGAATTCTAAAGAAAAAACACAAACATCATCACGTGAGGAACTATTTAGTACAAGGATAGTAAGGCTGCAGGTAATAACAGTGGCCAGCTGGGATTAGCTGCTCACGTTACTTTTCGTGTCCTATACACTTTTTTTCGTGAGTCTACTTGTGCTCGGTTCTACTTAGAGCATTTAGAGCATCAAACATTCAAATATAAACAAGCAATTTTATCACTAACAATTCATATAACTTTCCTTACTTATCCCTACGTTATACATAAGGAAATTCACGTATTAAGCTTGCGTAAGTGACATATTGCATTCTCTGACTGACATCTTCGTTCTTTCTTCTTTTCGTCCCATTCTCTGTTCGAGTCTAAGCATGAAGGATGTCTATTCTCTCGAACTTGTTCTCTGTTGACAACCTGTAAGGCCCCCGAGCCCGGGTGCCCTACTTTCACGCTGGTTGGATTTACTCATTCACATAATTTAGAAAAATCAGAGTTAATTAAAACATTTGGCAGAATAAGGTCAACCATTCATACATTACATAAATACTTTGTCTTAGACATAAATAACGTAAGTCTTAAACATAAAACATAAATGACACGTGAATCTTCTTCATAACGATGTCAGTCTTCCTCTTATTGCCACGTGTCCTCATCAAACAACTTGTCTCATTCTACTTGCCTGCGTGCATACTAAAAGTCAGCTACGCTGAGTGAGTTCCAGTTAATTAACATCCATTACATTCGCTTACTTACTAATACGCGTCCGAAGATATGTACTAATACTTACCTGTTCATCTATTTTTCAAACAAACATACATACATTCATGCTTCTTACTAACTACATACCTCGGATATTATAATGGTCCGGTCCCTACATACCTCGGAATTAATAAGGATCCGGCGTCCTACATACCTTGGATATTATAAGGGTCCAGCCCCTACATACCTTGGATATTATAAGGGTCCAGTCCCTACATACCTCGGTTATTATTAGGGTCCGGTGCCCTCTAACCTACCATACAATTCTACTTCGTTACATACTTCCTTTCTACTTCCTTCAATCATAACTAATTTAACAACTACGTGCATACCAGTTAATAAGTCCATAACATTCACATTCATATGTAAACATATATCTAATATACAATTACCATTTAAGGTAAGTGTGTTAATCTAACACATCGTAGTATGCACACATCCCCGAAAACATAACACATAAAAAAGGGGTCAGAACTCACCTGGATCCTGTTACGTTCACCGTTATTAGTAATTCCCTTCTTGAGTTTTGCGCGGCTCACTGTTTAATAATGTACATGTATTAAACTCTGTATTTGTTGGATCTTTATTCTCTAAAGTTAACGAGGTTAATTTTTAAGTTAACCGAATCGACATATAATCTTCTTTATCCGTTCATATTAATTTATTATACTTTAATCCTCATTTATTAGTATTGTATATTTATATTATTTTCGCTTCTTTACCATTAATTCACGTCCTTAATGCGTTTGTAGTTAACGTTTTCTTAAATGAGTTCGGGTTCGGGTTTCATTTAAGTTTGGGTGTGACCAAGTCCATATATCCATGTTAATAATACTAGTAGTAGTATTATTATTATTATTATTATTATTATTATTATTATTATTATGTTTTCAATTTACCAAATTGCCCCTAGACCTACTTATTTAAACCGTACCCCCCCCCCCCAGCTCATCTTCATCCCACATCCCATTCTTAATCCCTGCCCAACCGCCGCCACCCCTTGTCCTTCCGACAGCCATGGCATCGGAGGTAGCCGGTCACTAGCTCCTTTCGCATGAGGGGAGTTCCAACATGTCGCCTATCACATGATTCGCACACCAAAACAATTCGCTCACGATCCATTCGCACCCCATGATTCGCATCGCAATCTATTCGCACGGAATGATTCCCTTAAAAGAATTCGCACGGGGTTTCGCACGTCGGAATTTCGCACCGGGTTTCGCATGTCGGAATTTCGCACCGGGTTTCACACGTCGGAATTTCGCGTGCCATAAAATTCGCGCGAATGGTCAGTTGATTCGCACAAAGTGCGAACGGGATTGGGCGAAAAGTCGCACGGGTCGCATATGGTTTAACGGGTCCAGATCTGGTTCAGTTTGGGTCGTGCATCGGGTTTTGTGCTTGCCTTCAGGTCGTCGGAGACGAGTTTAGCCTTGCAGGAGCTCGATTCCAGGCTTGGTGTGCCTTTGGACCTACGAGTCCGTCTGATTCCCGTGGCTGCAGATACATATGTGTGTGTGTATATAAATGGATGTACAAATATATAGATGTATATATAGATATCTTTGCACATATATACAGATGCAAGAGTATACATACATATATATATATATATATAGATTCATTATCAATTCTACTTATTTCACCAAGATCCATTTCTTAATCGGTTCGGTTTGGTTTGTTTTGTGTTAAATCTTTCGAGCTCGTTTATTATCCAGAACGAGACGAGATAAGAAAAGAAGGACAAATCTTTAATTATTTAAACATACCTTGAAGATTGGGTAAATTAGACTGAATAAATGAAAAGATGGATTGTGTGAAATTTTTGTTGTGTGTATGTGTGTTAATGATTGGGAGATGATGATGAAATGATAAGGATGGATTTAGGGTTTTAGGGTTTAAATAGGCAAATCCAAGGTTTTAGGCCCAAATCCTTAATAAGTCCAATAATATCTTAATTCTACCTATACTCTACATATTATTTAATTAATTTAATTAACATCTTTCGATACAACAACTGAGATAAGTCGAAAGATTTTATTTATTTATTTATTGAAACTAGGGCGTTACAATTATAAATAGATAGATTATATATGTTGATAGATATTTTAAATCAATATTTAATTGTTTAAAATAAACAAATATTTTCCGCTACATATTAACATAAATAAATATAAATAAATAAAAGATATGAACTGTTGATCTATATCTGGACCTCAAAAATAAAAGAAAACTTGATGCGTGTTTGTATTGATTTTATTGAATTCCTCTACTTCAGGTGCTCCAAAGCACTACCATGGCACCACGCACCAACAAAATTGTTTGATTAACTTTTTGAATTGGCCCCATCACGTGTTTAGCCGAAAAAGCTAGTTGTAAGATCAATTTTACACCACTTTTGACCATACCTCATATTTGATGTCCCTTGTTTTCACATGATTTTGTATACAACTATTCTTATTTCTCATTTCAATAATTACAATAATCGAAGTAAAATAGATTTACTGCAGACTAACTACCTCATGGAAAGTTGTGATGTAAGAAACTTTTATAAGCTTGTATATAGCTTTAAGCTTTTAAAAAAAAATTCGTATTTAATAAAAAGTTTTGTTTGATTGAAAAAGTTTGAAGCTTGTAAGTTAGGAGAAAAAGTTTGAAGCTTGAAACTTCTACTAGTAGCGTTTAGAAAAAGTTACAAGCTTTTAGTATTTATAATTACTTAAATAACCTTCAAGATATATACATTTAGTATTATGTTTTTTTAATTATACCCATTTTGTTTATTTTAAACATTTTATTAAAGCTCCAGCTACTTTGTCAAACACCTAAAATATATCAAAAAAGTTATAGCTACCAGCTTACAGCCACCAGCCATTAGCTAGTTTTGCCAAACATACTCCGTTATAGTTTTATCTTTTGTTCTAACAGATAGAAAAGCCTTTTATATGAAATTTGAAGTACACTGCAAGAAACTTTTATATGATATATATATGATATATGATACGACAATAAATTTACCGTAAAATGTTAACATTTCATATAATTTCATATATGATTTATTTTCATCACATCACTAATTTTTACACCTCGTAAACCAGACACTTGACACTTTAATAAAATCCTATATAAAGATTGAATAATCATCAAATCTTTAATGCTTTTCACCATCTTTTTTGCGTGTAACCTTAATGTAGCAATAAAGCGTGGCAAAAACAGCCGTAGCAAGACCGCCGATGATCACACCACCTCCCACGACAGATTTGTCCGTTGAGTGATGTCGGTTTTTAAGAATCTCCTGTTCGCCACGCTTGTCGTTCTCATCCTCCACAGACACCATCGGAGCCGAGGAAGATGATGAATATGTAGTTGACAATGGTGGATACGATACATAAGACACCATTTCTGTTCTACTAGAAAGGTGAATGACTCTAGCGGTGGTTTGCCGGATTAACAAGATTCCGGTGAACAAGAAGCAGCAAAATAGAATCTTTATTGTACCCATGAAGGATTATAAGATCAAAACTTAATGTTGTTGTGTTTAATTCTCGATTTCTGATAAAGAGGGTTTTAAAGGTATATATAGAGAAAATGAGAGTGGGTGTAGGGTTTGTTAAGAATAAAATATTTTTTAAAGTTAAATTTTTTTTTATTAATATTATATTGGCCTTTTTAAAGTTAAAATTTTTTTTATTAATATTATATTGGCCATACGTTTTCAGATCACGCGTTATAGCCAACGCCAAATTTTACAGTTTACAAATAATATAGTTTCGTCTAACTAATAGGATGTCCACAATTTAATATGTTTCAAGACAAGTGATAATGATATTATTGCAATCTATACTTTGTATAAAATATAAAAGAAAATAACATTTTACATGTTATTTCCATATTAATTCTTACAAACTATTTTATTATCAATTTAATTATTTAAATATAGTAATTGTTTAGTATTATTAATTAATTAATACTTAAATATTGTATATTTTTAATTCCTTATTATTAATAACGTACACTTAGTTATATACTTAACATTTAATTTTATTAACTATAATTATTTGCCTATCTAATAAAACTTTATTGATAAGGCCGCATTATATTTAAAATTACAAATCATAAATATTTATAAACGAAACCTTTAAAAACTTTCTGTTTGTTCTCTACTTTCTCTTAAGTTATCAGATTGTTGTATTTGTAAATGGAGGTTTGTCATGCATTTGACCCGAATTCACAGGTATGGGTCTCACTAAACCCAGATAGCCCTTCAAACGAGTTATAACATTTCATTAAATAAAAAATTACTCTCACCAAATATTTGATATGAAAATCCTATAAAATAAGGATATACTAAAAATCAATATCCGATTTTTTTAAAAAAATGATATTATTTATAATAATTTTATATTAAAAAACTAAGCGGGTCACTCATGGGTCTCACCAAACCCAAATAGCTTTTAAACCGGGTTATAACATCTCATTTGTTTGTAAAACCCTTTCATCATCAGACATTAAGTATATTATTAACTTACTTACAATAAATAAAATTAAAATCCAAAAAGTTATATTATTAACTTCCTTATATAAATATTATAAACGAATAACGTAAAACAACCCTGTAATATGGGGGGATAAAAGCTAGCCAATAATATAACAGTGAGAAGGCAATTCCTTGAGATTAATATTGTCACTTTAGTGTATCCGATATAATTAAATAAAATCATGATTTACTTATTTACCCTTACTTTTTATTTTATCTCCATCCTATTTATTTTTTCTTAAAACAATATAAAAATATGCATATATACAAGTATATGTGCATGTACATATTGTGTATGAACACATATGTATACAGATGTGCATAGTATGTATGTATGTAGGTAACAAATGTGCATTTATACAAAGTACATAAATACAATATTTATAAAAGTTAAATATTAAACATCTATAAGTTCTAATAAAATAAAATAATGAAGATAATTTGGCACTCCTACATTCATTTGTTGACATAATTTTCTGCTCAAAATCCTAATAAGATTGAATGAATATGTAAGAATAAAATTACTATTCATTCATAATGTCTTTTTATTTTTATCATCTTAGATCTATAAATATCGTTAACTGAGTTTTATAACATTCATATTAGTTCCAATATCGTAACGAGCGTAATTGAAATAAATTAAATTTGTGTTTATTATCGCCACAAATTCTGAGACCAACAACGCTCAGTTTTACCGACTCACCACCGTAACATCTGAGTTTTACCGACCATTTTGTTTTAATTCTGGTACCTTAAGTTGGTATTGACCGAATTCGTGTCAACTCATCGTCTAAATGCTTTGGTTTTACCAATGCCCGGGTTTCAATGCTGGAGTTTTGCCAACTGCCCCGGCGCAAACGCGCCGGGTAGAAAAACAAGTATAATATAGATAAGAATTTTGGTGCCGCAAGTGTCCTATTAGGCCATTTGGTGTCACCGTATTGATCCGTAAGTTTTTTTTCTTTTGTTTTCATCCTTTTAGTTCAAGTACTGTACGACGTAACGGAAACCGACTGAATATCATTTTTTTAGTTGTGATACCATAACGAACGTAATCAAACAAAATTTTTGTTTTAGTTCTGGTACTGTTACAAACATGACATAAACTGACCGAATTCACGTAGACTCACCACCTCAACGGTTGGGACCAACAACACTTGGGTTTTCTCAATTTCCGAGTTTTACCAAACCACGTCATCCCATTGGTCCACCTCAAATTTTATAAAGTTCTTATTTACATTTAGTTTATGTACTGTAACGAACGTAACCAAAACCGACAAAATTCACATCAAGTTACCTTCTCAATGCCCGAGAACAACGCTTAGGTTTTACCATCGTCCGAGTTTTACCGACCAAATGAATGTCGTTTTAAATATTTATTTTATCATATGTTACTCTTTTTATATGTTAATTTGACTAATTTATTTTTTAGGTTTTAATGATCGGTTTACTAACGCCCATGTTTACCGACTGAATATATGCTAATTTATTTTATAATACGCTATACGAGTGCCTATATATAGGGTAATGTTAAAATAAAAACTTACTTGAGTTGTAAAAACTCTGGAAACCCATTATCAACCATATGTTTTTAATTAAAGTTTGAATATTGTAGTCCACAATTAAAATTAATAAAAAAATGTAAACATATATATAACTTTTTCTCTCTTCTGAAAACATATATAAAAATTAGTAAAAAATGTTTAAAAATAGCAAAACAATTTTTTTTTAATTTTTCGATGTTTTGTATTAAATGTTATAACATATATTACGTGTGCAAAAAAAAACAAAAAAAAAACACCAATGTTACATAGGGTTTTTACGAGTTTTCACAACTGAAATGGGTTTTCATTCTATACTTCCCATATATATATATATATATATATATATATATATGGTTTGTTTATTGTGAATATGTTAACACGACGAATTTATTTTTTAAGTTAAGGTCTGATACTGTAATAACATAGCCAATATTCACCGAATTCGTGTTGACTCGCCAATGCAACGACCGAGTTTTATCAATATATTTCACCGTGCATCGCACGAGTAAATTTCTAGTTATAAATAATTGATAAAGGTTGTTAGGAACCGATGGCACCAGTTCAATTTAAAAAAATATATATATATTACGTATGTTTTTTTACGTGAAGTAAATTGACTCAAAATCTTTTTTTTTTATTTAGATTAAATTTATATCACATAAGAGGGTAGAAATTAACATTACAAAAGACATTTAAGAACTGTTGTTATCCATCTAATGAATACATTGCCTAAACCAAAACTTTGTAGTATGTGTTCTTGGTGATTGAACATCATTTGACCAAAATTGTAGAATTTTAATCAAACGCATAATCCAATCAACCATGACTAATTAGAATGAATAAATATCAACCCATTTGAATCAAATATATAAATTAATTTTGCTTGGGTTGGACGGGATAACGGTCAAAAATGTTTCAGGTCAGCATGGGTTATAATCAGAAAGAGGCAAGGTGGAAACGGATTGTTTTAAGTTATAGTATTTTTTTAATATAAAAGACATTCATTATTCATGACTTCTTAGTTTTATGTTAATTTAAACAAGCAGATCTGGTTCAAATTTAGCTCAAAACAAGTTCATGTTAATGGGCCTTTAACTCCTTGGTTATTATGAGTTTGGGTCGAAACGGATTATGATCGGAAAGAGTCCGGCCGTTTTAAAAAAACATCAATTTTGGTTCAGGTCACTATGTGTTCTTAGCAAAAATGAGTTTCGATGAAAATGGGTTATTTAAAAAGAACTTCAATTTGGTTCAGTTCAGAATAAGTACGAATCATTATAAGTTATGAGTGACATGGGTTCTGGTTAATACGACTCATTTTAACGAAAAACGTCATTTTTGTTCGGTTTTAATTTTGTGTTGACTAATCATTTGATATTTGAATTTTTTCTACTAATTTATAAATATTTTCTTTACCTTACACAATTAGAGTGAAAAAGTGCTTTCGTTGTTGTGGAAGAAGAAGCCTTCGTATCTTAATGCACGTATTTAATTTATTCGGAGCTATTAGAGCGGGATCCACTTTTTGGGGAATATGAGTCGAAGCAATAACAAGAATATTTCTAGTTTCATAATCCCTGGAGAGAAGGTTCACTAATAGACCTAGGGAGAAATCATTTGACTTATTCACATCCAGATCATGAATGTTTGGAATCCATATTATGCGAGGAGACATTGCTTTTGCTAATTCGAAATGAAGGGTGATATAAAGTAGGTCTTAACCCTTCTCGGGGGATTCCATCCACAAACCCAAAGTTTATGGCTGACTGATATGGCTCATCATCATTTAGCTATTGCATTTATTTTTCTCATTGCTGGGCATATGTATAGAACGAATTTTGGGATTGGGCACAGTATGAAAGATCTTTTAGATGCACATATCCCTCCGGGAGGGCGATTGGGACGTGGGCATAAGGGCCTTTATGACACAATTAATAATTCGATTCATTTTCAATTAGGTCATCGCGTATACAGTTGTGAAGGACAAGGTATGCGATCTTTTCATCCAACCGTTAACGCTGGAGTTGACAAATGTTGGGAGTCCATTGGCTTTGAATATGCAGCTCAGTATGATGTGTTAGATATGTTTGGAGGTTATAAGTAATGGACCATATGAGGTATTTAATATGCAGCTCGATATGAGGGTAATTTTGGAAATAGAAGATCTGAAAGGGTTTTTAGTAGGTTTGGTCATTTGGTCAACCTTTTAAATGAGGATGCTTAATTTGAAGGGTTATTTAGCATGTTACAAATTTAATAATCTGTTTTGATATCTGTAGTTTATTTGATAATGTAGACAATTTGAATTTTGAATGCTTAATTTTAATAATGTATATCTCAAGCTCCATAGTCATATATTATCTCCCATTGATAATTGTCGGTTGAATACTAAGTGTGTTTTGTTCCATTTCGGTGATTACATCTATGCATGGTACTTGTATCAAGAACGCAAGAAGCATGGAGGCATGGTTGATGGATCAGTTGATGGATTCTTTGCATTAAACATGTATTTTGAGAGACTTTTAACCCGTTTGATCAAATTTTAGTAAATTACACATTAACAAATCTCGTATATCACATGGGTTCTAAAACTAGTATGCTTATATGTATAAATAAACATAATATTCTTTTATATCTTTCATACCAGTTAATATCGATAATAACGTACTAATTGTGAGAATCAAGTAGAGTTTTTATATATACGGTAGAGTAATAACGTAATTACATCATAGAGTAATTATGTAATTACTCTATGATGAATTACATAATTACTCTACCTATATATATAATTACTCTACTTGATTCTCACGATTAGCACGGTAATTTCATTTGTACAGTAAGTTTCCCCTACATATATATATATATATATATATATATATATATATATAGAGAGAGAGAGAGAGAGAGAGAGAGAGAGAGAAATGATATTTTGAGAACTTGATGAGTTGTAATTACTTTAAGAGCTTAATATGAACCACGCAATCATTTAAATAGGTATAAAATATGTGATAAAGTTAAAATACAAAGAAAGACAAAAATGAGAAGTGTGAGAAGGATCTATGACCACAGAAAAAACCCCTTAAAAATAATAAAAAACTATAACTCAAATATAAATAAAAAACAGAAAAATTTTAAAAAGTAAATTGTTTTCTCCATCATTCACGTTCAAAAATAAGTAAATAAATAAAACTGACGAAAAGACATAATGTCGAGATCAAAGACACAATGACGAAAATGAAAAAATACACAATTATAACTAAAAAAGACACAATACATTGAAATATTAACACAATGCAGAATAAAATATAACACAATGTCACAATATTAAGAAAACAAGACACAATGCCAAGAAAAAATACACAATCAATGACGAAGATAAACACAAAAGACAATGATAAACAAAAAAACACAATGATGTTTTTCACTCAACATTGTTTTTCTCTTTTTTTTTTCTTTTTTTAGAACGAGAAAGACGGTGAAAACATTTTTGTGTTTTTACTTTTTTCGTTTTTTTTAAATTTTAAGTTATGATTTTTTTATTAATTTTTAGGGATTTTTTTTGTGTGGCTACAAATCCTTCTCATCATTATCATTTTTGTCCCACTTTGTAGAATAACTTGACCCTAAAATATGTGGCTAAGATTAAATCTGATTAAAAAAATAAGTTATGAGAGCGAATAAATATATGTGATGATTACACTAGTGTAAACGTTAGTTACACTTATGTAAAAAGTCGATTAGGTGTGTAAAAAATACTGTAAGTTTTTTACGTATATGTGCGCAACATATTACATATATGTAAAAAAAATCAAAAAAATATTGTCACATTGAGTTCTTTCGAGTACTTAAATCTCAAAGTGATTCTCAAAATAAATCAACTATATATATATATATACATACATATATATATATATATATATATATTGGGTTTATTGATTTTAATAATCCCTATTGAACAGTATTAGCCGATAATAATCCCTGTTTATTTTATTACCGCAGACAGTCCCAAATTTAAGAAAGTTAGCCCCCAATGGTCCCCGTTAAATATAACTTAACGGCATTATACTTTTTTTCCGAATTCCAAACTAATGTTTTAAGGTTTTTGATCGGAATGAGGATCTGAATCGATTGATGTAAAACTTAGTTAAAAACGGTGCTCCAAAACGACGAAATAATGCTTCAATTCGGGTGTTTAAACTTACAATTAACAAAAATCAAGCCGTTTGGATCAATGTTTCGAACTAAGTTTACATCAATCGATTCATATCCTCTTTCCGATCAAAATCCCTAAAACATTAATTTGAAATTCGAAAAAAAGTATAACGATGTTAAGTCCTTTTTAACGGGTGACCACCAGGGACCAACTTCTTAAAATTTGGAACCACCATTGTCGATAAAATGAATAGAGATTATTATCGGCCAATACCATTCAATAGAGATTATTAAACTTCAATAAGCCTATATATTGGATGTCATATACAAATTCTTTAGCCTTAATTGTTATCATTCTACATGGTCATATTTTCAAAGGTATATTTAACTCGGTGACAAACAAGTCTAATATTGTACTGTATATTTTAATTGTTGTAAAGCTATAATACAACTACGGTGTATTAACAATAT
The DNA here is from genome assembly GCF_021521415.1 of Bidens hawaiensis. Taxonomy (NCBI): domain Eukaryota; kingdom Viridiplantae; phylum Streptophyta; class Magnoliopsida; order Asterales; family Asteraceae; genus Bidens; species Bidens hawaiensis. Next base: position 635,901 of record NW_027491733.1, read on the forward strand.
TCATAGGTTTATTGTTTATTGTATTCGATTATTTATTAAATATTTTATGTTTTGACACATTCATGTACTACACACTATACTCAGAACTAGTATAATATAAATAAACATAAACAAGTGAAAATGATTAAGACCATATGTGAAATTTTGAGCCAGGTTATTTTATATTGATGAATTACGTTCTCCATCATTTTATAGTTATATAGTTGATAGGTTAAGTTATTCTAAAAAAAAGAATAAAAAAAATAAGAAAGATAAGAATGATTTGTAGCCACTCAAAAAAATAAAAAGAAAATTAATAAGAAAATCATATGTTAAAATTTAATAAAAAAACAAAAAAAGTAAAACCGAAAAAATGTTTTCACCGTCTTTCTCGTTCTTAAAAAAAATGTTGAGAGAAAAAGATCATTGTGTCTTTTTGTTTATCATTGTGTTTTATGTTTGTTTTCGTCATTGATTGTGTCTTTTTTCCTTAACATTGTGTCTTTTTTCTTGAAATTGTGTTATATTACTTAACATTGTGTTATATTTTGTTCGGCGTTGTATTATATTTTGCGATCTATTATGTCTTTTTTAGTTATAATTGTGTCTTTGTTAGTTTTAGTCATTGTGTCTTTTTTCAGCATTGTGTCTTTTCGACGTTTTTTTTGAATGGGAATGACGGGGGAGCCATTTTAGTTTTTAAATTTTTTTCGGTTTCTATTAACATTTTGAGTTTTGATTTTTTTATTATTATTTTTTGAGTTTTCTTTAAGGATTTCTTGTATGATCACAAATATTTCTCATATTTTTTATTTTTGTATTCCTTTGTATTTTAACTTTTCCTTATACTTGATTCCGGTGAAATTAAATTAGCCTAAAATACATTGTGTTAAAGCAACCAATGTGAATTAATCGATTTGATTACTTTTCAGGCACAAAGTTTCATAAATTTATTAAATTCTATGTGTTTTGAAAATCATGCCGATCACTAGTGAGAGGTAGGGGGATCAAACCTCACTACCACTAATTTATATGAGAGATATGAGGGATGACCCTGGCTTGCCAGGGTTCGAGTCCTGATCTCACCCGGTTTTACCGGCTCCTTGCTGTCGTGCCGTTTGGCGGGCGTGGGGGTCGGGTTTTATCCGGGGAATCCCTCAATAGGTGGACCGCTAGGGGATCCGTCCGTTCGGACTCGTGGCCGGCTCGGGCTACGTTTAGCCAATAGGGGCCGCGTACGAAATACCTGGCGTTACTTAGTTGGTCATTCCAAAAAAAAAAAAACTAGACTGGTCACCCTCCTAGCTCACCAGTTAAACCAATCCTAATAGTATTATAAAATATGACGTTATAAGTATTTTTAAAATATTTTATATACTAATTTGAGATGAACAATAGTGATGTGGCGCTTCGTGTACGGACAAGTTGGTGTAGATAGAGAACAACCATTGGGGTATTGTGCGACAAGATATTCACCGTTAAATTAAAAGGAAAATTTTATAGGGTTATTGTTAGATTTACTATGTTATATGGAACAAATTGTTGGGTCATCAAGAAAACACAAACGTGTAAGCTTGATGTAGCGGATATGAGGTTGTAGAGATGGATGTGTGGTCACACTTGGTTGGATCGGATTAGAAATGAGATTTTTTGGGAAAAATTATAGGTAACTAGTATATAAGATAAAAATAAGGGAGGGAATGTTGAGATGGTTTGGGCATAAGAAGATGAGGCATGGGACATCATCGGTTTGAATAATGGAACATGTAGAGGAGAGGAGTAGAGGCATACCAAACTGACTTAGGATGACGAATTAAACATGATTTAATAGAATTGCACCTCTCTAAACACATTTTCCAGGATAAAGGTTCATATAAACATAGAATTAAGGGACTTTTTTTTTGGAAGGATACTTTTTTGTTTATTAAGCTTTGCTAAGAGCTTAGTTTTTTCATTAGTTTAGGCTATCGTGCATTTACCTAATTCTATGTATGTATGCTCGTACTTTATTATCTTTACCTTTTATTTGGATATTGATGGCTTCTTACTTTTTATATGTTGGTTGGGTGTAATGGAATTGAAGAGAAATAGAATGAAAGAGGGAATGAAGTGAATCATTAACATTTCTTTGCTATGTTTGTTTAACCTATACTGATGAAATAAATTATTACCTTAGGCTGTTTGGTACCACAAAAAAAGTGCAGGAATGAAAGAGAAATGATAAAAACTTCCCTATCTAAAAATAATCTTTTTCCCAAAATAAAAAAAATGGCAATGGCGACAATGGCAGTGGCAGCGACGACGACGATGGTGGTGGACGTGGTGGTCAAGCAGCGACAATGGTGGTGGTGGTGGTTAGGTGGCAACGATGACAATGGTAGTGGTGGCTACTATGGCGGCGGCGATGAGGGTGTTCAGATAGTGCTAGCAGCGGCGATGATGGTGGTGGTAGCGCTAGTGGTAGTGTCAATTGTGGTGATAATAGTGGTGGTGGCTACGATGACGGTGTTGATGGTGGCGGTGGTGGTGGTGATGGTGGTGGCAGCGACGGCGATGGTGGCAACGTTGATGGTCAAGTAGTGGTGGCGGCTGTCAAGTGGTGGTGTTGAAAAAGTAGGGTGAAAGATAAATATAATGAAAAAAAGGGGGTTGGAGGGGGGGGGGGGGGGGGAGGGGGTGGTTTCGATGGAATGAGATTTCTTATTTAATTGTTGATTCCATACCATTGATCAACCAAACAGACCATTTTTTTCATTCTCTCACAATGACTCATTCATTTCCTGTCATTTCTACACAACAAGCACTACCCCGGTTATGTTTGTTTGTTTAGCGTGGAGCTTAGGGTCTATCTGGGAGCAATTTCTCTATCATTTGGATAGTGGTAAGGTTTGCCTACATCCCATACTTCCCAGACCTTACTAATAGCTTCGTTATGGGTGAGATTTTACTAGGTACGATTTGTTGCTGTTGTTGTATATACTAGTTTGAGACCCGCGTACTACACGGATAATTCAAATATAATATTAAAAATAATCGATTTACAATAAACCTATCAAACACTGTTACACACCGTTGTACCCTAATCTTTACAACAATTAAAATAAAAAACAATGCACTTTTATTCTCTGAATGGTTTTCAGCTTTTAACAAGAATTAAATAAATCAGAAAGCAAGAAAATACCCTTAAAATTTGTATCAATGCACTTTATTAGAAAAATTAAAAATAACATATCTCGTAATTTGATTGTAGGAGTATACTTTATTATTTGAATCCATCAAAAGAGAAATCTATCATACATGTTTGCTATTGATTTAATTAAACTTTTAAAAATCTGACAATGCAAAATGTTAGCAATGAAAGTTAAATAATTTATATATGTCACCCAACATATATACTATTTATAGAGTTAAGATCTATTCAATTTAAATTCTTATAGGTAATATGTCACACCCCGGATCGGGGCCTGGGCGTGACAGTCGTAAATTGGTACCTGTTTGTAAATATATCAGAGTTTAAGGTTGTAAAGCAGAAGACTTTAATAAAATATTATTATATTCATAAGACGGGATTTTAAAACACCCGTTTGGTTTATACAAAGTGTTTGGAAATAAAAACCAAGGTTTACATTATTTTAATAATAAAACATCTATTGAGCCATCAGATCGTCTAACGGCTATTCTTTGTCACCAAACACTTATTCTCCATTACCTGTAAAACAGTTATAAAAATCGTCAGCAACACATGCTTGTGAACACGCTGACACAAAACATTTAAGTTACTTAGTTATCCCCTCGGGTATCTTATGATCCGGCCCATCGTGGCTTAAGAAACAACCAAGTTAAATATACTATTATAAACCTCCAGTTATACTTGAAACCTCTTAGTGATACCGCAACATCGAGGTCTTAGCAACTATCAATATACATGAGATAATCCTCTCTTGGACATTTTTTAGGTCCGGCCCAACGTGGCGGAGGCATTAGCAAGTGTGGTGTGGTGTGCCCACCGTCGACCCACATATATAAGGATCCAGACAAACGTATACAATAGCCTGAGAGCCAGCATTACTTTTGTTTATAAAGTTTTAGGGATTTAATCCCAAGCAAACATTCAAGACTTGTTTTATAAAAGTTGGACGTATTCACCTTTCTTCTTGGTTGGTGTTTCTCACCAATTTGTCTTGTTACCTCAGACCTATAGTACGAGAATAACATTTTATAGTACTAGATCAATGATCTAGCTTCAGCCCTTTATTCCGATTGCATAACCTTTACCTTGACATTTTGTCCTTTCATTATAAATATAAGCACCTCTAGTCCTTTCTTTTGTTAATCACTTATAAACCTTTGTTTCTTCTTCTCGAAGAAACGCATATTTCAATTTTCTTTTATTATAAGAAATACTTGATAAAATCTTTATATATAATAAAGAAGTATTATTTTATCTATAATCTCGACTTTATGAAATCTTATTTCCCCTTTATAAAATCAAGGTACGGCTATATCCCTGACTAGGTCTAAGCCATTTATAATATAATAATCGGGTAGAACCTTTACCTTGAATGGCTTATCTATACGAAATGCCTATGCTTTACTTGAACAGCACTTCTACTTGAAGGTAAGTCGAGAGAGTATTTAGGTAGGGTTATGTGTAACATCTCGGATTTTTCGGAACCGTATACGTTGCATATAACCCGACCCGGAAATATTTTGGATCATTATTATTAATCAAATAAGACTATTGTAAGTATTCTTTAATATATTTTCAATTTGTATCCTTTTAAGTTCCTTAAATTGACCTTTCTTGATTTAAACTTTAAAATAATCAAAAATTAGACATTTATGAAACAATAGAGACTAAACTTGTAAAAAAAGAAACCTTCCCCTCCTAAACCCCGGAGCGCCGCGCGGGGAGAGCCCCCACCCCCGTCGCACGCCGCCGCCAGCCACCTGCACAGATCGTTTATGTTTTACTTCCTTTTCTTGTTCTTTTAAGGTATAAAATCGTTTATTTTAGGCATGTTTGAGTGAATTAAGGTCCAAGTAAACATCATATAACTAAAATACAACTCCTAATTCGTCTTCCCCTGGTCAAGATCAGATCTTTGTGAATAAATCATTGATTCTTTCCTTAAATTGTATATTCTTGCTTAAACGGGCCAAAAAGCCCATAATTGGTTCGTTTTATGTATTCTTATATAAACAAGCCCTATTCATCTGCTGTAAACTTTAATCTAACCCTAAAGAACATCCCACAGCCGTCACTCACCTCTGATTAGCCTCAAAACCTTTGGTTTTTTCCTCTTCGTTAAAGATTCAAGGTTGTTCGGTTGATTTTGCTTGCTTTAGGATCTTTGACTTTCGTTTCTCGTCAATCCTTTCACTTTTCGGGTATGTTGTAAACTGTAAAATTGTTCATACATACTCCCTAGTCAATAACCTTCAATAAATTTTGATGATTGAAGGGTGTTGACTGGTCAAGTCCCTTAAAACTCGTTAAGGGCAAAACAGTCAACAAGTTTGACTTTACGTTTTCTCATGCTTCTGTTGGGATTCAATGTTCGGTCCAGAAGAATTTTATTCTCGAAACATAATTTTAAGAGTTCTGACCAAAACCCGATTCCCGAATCGAAGTTCAGATTCTGGTCAGACTCGACTCGTTTAAACATTAAAATCAACATAACTAGAATTCTAAACGTCCGTTTGGGTTGATTCCAGTGGCAACGAGTTCGTTTTTATTTATATCATCATAATCTAAAATATCAGATTCTGAATCATATATATCATTTGACGTGTAGTGGACAACACGCTTATCCGTTAGCTCGCTTATTCGTATTTGTACTCGTTTGTCGTTAATCTAAGGTGAGTTTTATCATTCCCCTATTTTACTCGATTTTCATAAACGTTTTGGGGACATATGCGTATATAATACTATACATACATATCAAAAATAGCAAACGTGTAATTGTGTGTGATAAATCAAATCTACTTGTTATGTGCTTATGTGTTATTGTATTCATTCGTTTGACATATTCCCTTGGAGAGGGTTCTCATTCTCATTGACCATTGCCCGATTCGCTTGGCAACGGTCTTATTCCCATTATTTGCTCATAGTTGATTTATCGGCGCCCGATTCACTTGGCAATGGTTTAATCGACAACTTACTTGCTTATGGTTTGATTTCATTACCGCACTTATTACGTTTTGCTTATATTTTATATTAACATTATTTTTGGTTTCAAAACTTGGTGGTAAACTCACTCAACATATTTGTTGACAAAAACTCCATTTTCTACGCATATGCAGGTTGCCTGAAGATTGAAGTTGGAAACGTAGACAAGACCTTAGGATATAATCAAGATAATCGTTATATGAACTCATATTTGTGTATTTGAATTATTTTGTATATTTGGATAATGTGTCTAATATTTGTAAATAATTAATTAGATATTGTCATTTATATTTATGATAGTATCTTCGATCTATGAGCAATTGGATCACGGCCCGGCATTTCCGCCTTAGGTTGGGGTGTGACATTATGGCACGAACTTCGAGGTTATAATCCTCGGGATATCGACAAATCGGGATCGTGGCACGCTTTTCGAGGTTGAGTGTTTGTTTTTGGAGTGTGTGGGATGAATGGGGAACACCCCCATGGACGACCTATTTATAGAAATTTTTCTGCAACTTCGCGATACGCGAAGCATCTTCGCGATACGCGAAGATGCACTAGGCTTGCTGAGTCGCATATGTAGGCTTGCCACATGTCTCCATGTGTTACTTCGGCCTGCCACGTGTCACCGCGTGGTGACACGTGTCCCATGACGTGTCCTGAATCTTCGCGATACGCGAAGATGCAACTTAGATTCTTCGCAATACGCGATGATGCAATACTTTAAATCTGTTCACTTTTAGCCCCTGATCTTTTGGTGACTTGTCATATCTTGATTTCGTTTCATCATCCAAAAATATAAAGGCGGCTCTTGGCGATGCGAAGTGCAAAGTGCGCCATCAAAGCGCTACATTGCGCCCATCGCCCTTCACCCGCGCGCGTGCGCGTCGGGTCGCACCCTCCAGTAGGACTAGGGAGAGTGGTTGGCTACTTAAGAACATTATCATGGAATGTTCTCCCCTTATAAAGTGCTTTATATTTCTTCCTTTCTCCGATGTGGGATGGAGTCTCCTTACTTCAATCCTTTAACATAAGCTACTTCCCTTCTTTGTCTTATTTTTCTCTTTACTTTTACCATGAATATTTTTAGTCCCTAAGTTTTATTAGTTTGTCAAATTTGAACCAAAATTTCATGATGTTACATAATAACTGGTATGGGAGATAAGAACCAATATTTTGCTTATTTTTATATATAGCAAAAATTGTTGAATATACGAACGAAATAAAGTTCAAACTTAAATGAAATTTTAGTAAATGTATATATTTTTAAAATTACATATTTTTATAAAATAAAATATAATTATAAATTTCAAATATTTAAATAAAAAAGAAATAATATATTAAATTAATAAAATTTGAAGTATAAAGTTGGGGAATGGTAAACCGTAAACATATTAGATCATCCTCTGTGGAAAGGGGGTAACGTTGCCCCTCTACAGTGTCACGTCACTGCCACATAGGTACTAAAGGAAACAAAGCCCCTTTCAATGTTTCCCCTCTATGGTTTGTTTACCCGAGAGGTAATGTTAGACAATATTTTTTTTAAAGAACACAATAAAATAAAAGGTAGATAATATTAATAAAATTAAAAACATTAAACATAAACTAAATAAAAGAACTACAAATATTTTATTCGTCGTAATTATTTTGCTTATTCCTCCAAAGATGTTCAACCAAATTCGATCGAAGACTTTGATTCGTTTTCCTTCTTTGTGTTTTTTAATAAATTAGCAAGTTTTTCATCAACGTTTAGTGTTGAGATAGGCTCTGGTACATCGTTGTACTCGTCTTGACCAATAACTCTGCCCTAGTCCTCCAATATTATATTGCGTAAGATAATGCAAGTACATTACGTGTCTTAACTTATCCTTTTGGTTAATACGAGCTAGCTTTTTAATTATAATCCAATGTTTCTTTAATACCCCGATGTCCTTTCTTGTTGACTCGTGCTTTTCTTAAAATATTGACATTTATTGTTAGTCGGCATGCAAAACTAAGCACCAAAGTGGCTGACTCCGTATAAATACCATCGACTAGATAAGATCCATATTCGTAGTCGACATCATTTGCTGAAAATGAGGAGTCGAGTGAATTTCCGTCTATGATGTCGTTAAAAGTAAGAGACGAATGCATAACCGCTATCATTGTTTACTCTCGGCAAACCAAAAGACGCATGCCATATCTAGAGATCAAAGGACGCGACTGCCTCAAGTATAAGTGTTGGACCATCATGATCACTCCGATGATGTTAACCTTACCAAGCAACTGGGCAGGCTTCCCAATCTCGGTGCATATAATTGAGGCTACCAAGCATCCATAGAAGAGCGTGTCATTGTTGATGAACCTCGTATATTTTTTTGTATGTCACTTTGAGTCGGACTCCTTAAATGTTGTCACCCATAATGTTCAATAATACCTAATAATGACGACGATGACGACGACAACAACAGCAACAATAATAATAACCATATTAAAAAATTAAAAATATAAAATATTAAATTTAACAAAAAAACAATAAATTTAATAAAAACATAATAAATTTAACATAAAATGATAACAATACTCACATTTGCAGAACATGTGAAGGGCTTCACGAGCCACTATTTCCGACATTTGTAAATACTTTTCTATGGCATCGCTCGAAGTCCTGTATGCCTATTGACAAATAGCCGCCACGCATTTTTGCATAGGAGAAAATCCTAGCTTACGTCTCGCGTTCTCTTTTTGTTGGAAATATTCATACCTGTGTTCTAAATCACCAACAATTCGTAAAAATAGTTGGCGACTCATCCGAAAGCGGTGCCGAAATCTTTCCGAATAAAAAATCGAGTGTGTAGAAAAATAATCTTTTGTCAACTGGTCATGAGCACCTTTATGATCTCGTTCAAGCATAGGTCGTCGTGTTTGTGGTTATGAGCTTTCGCATTGTTCGATTAAGAGCTTAGCAGTCTCTCAATCCGTAGAAAAAATTATTTCATCTTCTGAATCCGAATCTGGAATTGCGTTGGGCCTGGATAATAAAATTCGTTCGTATAGTCGGGTGTCGAAATGAGTCGGAATCCATATTTTAGAGAGGAAAATGGGAAAAAAGTGGCGGTGTTTAATTATATAGTATATAAAGAGAAAATGGATTTTTTTTAAATCATAACAATCATAAGACCGTTGCTGGCCCCACCTCCATCCCCAAATAACCCTTTCTTCGGCCCATAGCCCCTTTATACATTTAAAAAGTATAAGGTGTTAGAACTTGAAGCTTTTTATTTATAAAAGAAGAGATAATTATGAATTTTAAATATATGTAAAAAAAACATGAATTATATATTGGATTAATGATTTTTAAAGCATAACTTTTAAGAATTACAAAACTTATAGCTTTTTTCATTATAAAGGGTAAATACAGATATATAGATTATAATGTAAATATTATATTGATATGTTGGATATATTTTAATGAATACTTGTATATGCAAGTATGCAACACAAGCATCTTTCAAAACTAGTTGCAGCTAGTAGTTGGAAAACACTTGTTCAAATCTAAATATATTTAAAAGAAGGAAAATATTGAACAAACTATATTGGTACTAGTACCTGCATTCATTTCAATAGTTTCCAAGTTCTATATAAGTCGGTTTCGGTTTTCTTTGGGTATATTCGCACAGTCATTACCGAATTAGTATCATATCAATTTTGGTATTTCATTACCGATATAGAACGTAAGGGTGTGCATGAAACCAAATTAACCAGGACCGGCCTACAGTATAAGCGGGTAAAGCTAGGGCTTTAGGCCTCTAAATTTTGAGGTTTCGTTTAACAAAATGAAAACAATTATTGTTCCAAGGTATATTGTTTTAAGTTTTAAGTTCCTCATTATATGTTCTTGATGTTGTAGTGGCAAGAGTCCTCAGTTGGGATCCTTTATGACTACGCTCGAATCCCCGTGCCATTGTTTACTTTTTCTTTTTTGTAATTACGTGAGTTCAATATTTGTTCCCGCTTCTCTTATTTCCTCTCACCAGTTTACCCTTTATGCCAAAAAAAATATATATATATTTTTATTTCTTTTTAACTTAGTGCTTTCAAGTTTGAAATTTGAATACTGATCTTGGATCAATCAATTATTTAGTTTCTTTTTTTTATTTGGGGGAAGGGGGGGAGGGTTTGTTATTTTTTCTTACCCATGTCATACTAATACTTTTCTTCTTCTTCTTTTTTTTTTTTCATTTGTTTGTGTTATGTGTAGTTTTTTTATAGCATTTGTGTTGTAAAGATTTTTTTTTTTTTGTTATTTATGTAAGTGTGTACTAATTCAGATATTTTTGTATCAAAGTTATGGAACAAAACTTAAGTTGGAACTTTTACCTGTAAAGTACTTATATTTTGTAGTTGGGCATGAAAAAATCAATTTGGATTGTATTGTATAGCTAAGGATCAAATTCTATAAATTGAATAGAAAAATTATATAATTTCAAAACTATTAATCAAATAAAGACAATGCAAAAGACCCTTGACTTTTACTTCATTTTAGGCCACCTAAATGGTTGGGCGGCCACTGAAATTAACTAACCTACAACTAAATTAACTGAACATATTTGACAAAACCTAACCAAAAACTGGTGTGTCGATTTCGACTTTCATTGAAGACCAAAACTACCGGGTTAGTTTTGGTTATTCACATTTACAAACCGCCAAAACCGAGCCAATCCACAAAGTAGTAAACACGCGGTTCCTTAATTTGTTCATAAGTTCATTCTCCAAGACAGTGGAAAGAAAGTGACATTAACATCTAATTCTTGTGTCTTTACTGTTATTTTTTTTATTCATGATTAAATTACCGTTGGTTTATCGTTATTGGAGACACGCAATCTTATTAAATTGACAAAAGTGAACGATCTTGTTTGTTTCTATCTTCACAGTTGGTAATATAGTAATATTGATGTTTATTGGTAATGGTTGTTGATCTTATCTTCTTATCGATGTTTGTTGACAAAACTTCATTATTGGTAACTGAATTAAAATTTAAAACCAACTAACCATAACTGATAGTTAACCAATATTTTAGTTAGTTTTTGGCCAAAACGAGCAACAACAACCATGCACACCCCTTCAGGTAAGAGACCGATCCCATCCATACCATAAACGGTTTTTTCACATGGTTGTATCGGTGACTTCGGAGGAATATAATTATGCATTTTGACTACCTGTGATGATAGACTGTCGCTATCCAGTCAAAAACAATTAAATCGGTGTCCTAATCACCTTAAGCTAGTCAGGGTAAGTAGGGTGTTGAACCACGAGGAGTATGTGGTAAGTGTGAAGTGAAATCGATTCCTAACATTATGAAGTGAACTGTATCAAAGTGCTGATCACACTAGCAAATGATTTGAGTTTTATAATAAACGAACAATTAATCAAGTATTCAATTAATTAAACAAAACAAATCACACCCGGGAATTCAAGTAAGCAAACTAACAGCAAACTCATGCACTTAATAGATAAACTATCTTGTGTCAACTACAGATTGACTAATCGGTTAAACCTTATCCACGCTCTCTAACACACGGCACTGGTTATCAAACGGTCCCTGCCAGTGTGACTCAACTAAGGGCAAACGTATGCTTTCTCACAATTAACAGGTCAAAACAATCCTACGGGCAATTATTATAGCAACCGACAAACTAATCATTCTGATCGACAAAAACCTAAACCGATTGAACCACGGACATACTAAACATCAATACTCATTGATTAACATCAAGACAATTACAAATCATTTGTTCTAAAACAAATGAGAAAACTAAAAATTACAATACTTTACATCTCGGGTATAGTTTGAGAAGATTAGCCGCTCATGGTGTCGATGGAATCTTCAATCTTCATGGAGCCCGGAGTTCATTTGATGGAATAATAGTGGTTTTCCTCTCCAAGAATTGTTTCCAGCCTCCAGAGATGTTTTTTTCTCAAACCTTAACTTTTTCCTTATATAGGGTTTTTTTTAATTAGCGACTCACGTAGTTTATTTTGGTCTAGCATATGGTACTCTAGTTTTAGCAAATGGTATTCTGGCTCAACAAATGGTACTCTAACTTTAGAGTATGATACTCTAAATCAACAAACCAAACTTTAAAAACTCCTGATGTACGCTCCTCTTATGCTCAGCATATGATACTCTGTTTTTAGCATGTGATACTCTAAAATCAACTTTTACCCAAATCCTCCGGTTTTGATCATACACTATCACACATCATCCCGGGTCTTCATTCTGTGCTCGTACAGGTCCATATTAGCTGCGTTAAGTATCTGTGACCTGAAACACAATAAACACGTATGAAGTACCAAAGTTCCTAAACTAAACGAATAAAACGACTAAGTTAGCAAACTAAAATATGTACAAATAAACCGAACATCACATCCCCACACTTATCTTTTGCTTGCCCTCAAGCAAAACTCTAAAGCAAACATTAACCGCCATCATAGGTCAATCAATTATCACCATTAATACTAGCAAGGTTTAAGGTCATACCTAGTTTTTCAGACTGACACTTTCTAAATTGGCAACCCACAAATAAAGTTAATGTTACAATAAAACTCTAAAATTGCCAAGACAAGTGTACTTTGTTTCTGGTTGGGGCATACATGTTCACACCCCTCACACTATCAACACTCCTCTCGGTTTAATATATGGACTAGCAAAAGATGTGCTAGTATATCTCTCTGCCCTCAAAATACCTAATATGAGTTACAACTTAATATGCTTGCAAGTCAGTCTTATCTCCACCCATTAACCACCGGTTGCATAAAGACTTGGACTAAGGGTTTTGTTGAGGCTTAAGTTTGGGTGCGGATTAGGCTTATTTAGTGACTCAGGTGGGTGAAACCCAGTTAAACAAACCATTATACAGACTCACGAATACAAACGAACTAATTAAACAATCAACTGCTATTTACATACTCAACTGCTATTTACAACCGAAATACTAAACTGATAAATTTTTTTTTAACATCAATAACTGAAAATTACAACTCTGAACTTCACAACTTTACAACTCGCCTAACTAAGTACAACTCGATAAAAAACTGGATTTCATCACACGAGTTAAAAAAATAAAGGCCAAGGCTGAAATGGTATGTAATGTTTAGTTTAGCAAATGAAAAAGGAATATGGTCCTAATGGGCTCCTAAGGGATAATGTCTGGTAAGGAATTTATTTAGTAGGGAATTATGTACGGAGCGGGTTTTCTAAAGTCCTAATCTCCATACAGGTGGTGGTATTAAGATCTTGATAAGCATGTAACAAGCAAGTTCTAATTCTGTAAAACATACTGGTCTCCCTCAATCAATGCCAAGACATGTTTTATATCTATTATATAATATGTGTATTAAGTATAGGGGCTAATCTCACAATATGTCTGGAAATAAGGGCTGCCGATATGAAACATGTATACCCGTCCCCTTGACTCGTTATCCCTGCCTAAACGATTCCATTTTCAACTTCTCATTTTAAAAGCATTTGTCGGGAACACTATCGAGAAGCAGAAAAACCAACCATGACCAAAAACCTCTAACTTGACATTAATAGCAATAAGTGATAATTAATAACTTAGGTTTCTGAATACTGTTCGAGGTACTATTGGGCAAAATTTTTCAATTTCCCTCAATCCCCACACTTGAGGTTGACATTGTTCTCAATGTTAAAATAATAAAACAATAACGAACATTTGAGGGACGAGGTTGAAATTGATGTTTAACAATTTAAAACTCGGGAACTAATGTGATGGTTCTAACACAAATATCTACAATTACACTCTCAACACGTAAACTAAAATAACATAATAGATTATGAAACTGAAGTCACCTGATATGACTGATAAGGCAATACTAAAAATTGGCTCGCAAATCCTCGTGAAAACTCGTCTTCTCCAAAGACCAGAACTGAATCTGCAAAATCTCAAAACGTGTAGAAGCAAGCTTCTCACCGTGTGTAAGGCATAGCTCTTTTAAGAATTTTGCAAAAAAAAATGAAGTGTTAGTTCATTTTATTGAAAATTATTACTGAGCTGAATTAGTTAAGTTTCATAATAAATTTTGTTAAATGAATTAAATTGTTAAAAGACCTAACTCACTTTCGTAGGAATCACGGTTGCATTTAGCGTATGCAACAATCCCTTTAAACCCCCTGGTAGCCCGGGTGGACGAGTGAGGTCTCGTGAGGGTTTATAGTGAACTACACCCACAAAGTTCAAATACAACAAAATATACACGTACCTGGATTAACGACAACAAAAAAGAACACGAAAGCACTTTGGGTAACTTAACTGAAACCTCGTTTTCTGACATAAACTTTACCGAACACATCAAAATCCCAACTTTTCCCGTGCGGTATCCCCACACTTAGCTTTTGCTATGATGGTACGCTTGAAATACAATTACTAACATAAAAACAAAATAATAATAATAATAATAATAATAATATTAATAATAAAAACTAAAAATATACGAAATGTACAATTACCGCCCTTTTGAAAATTTTATGACATTCAAGGCGGTCGACTGGCCCGTTTCCATGCGGCCTTCTTGTTACATGAACGCTCCTCCTTAAGAGGTTGCTCCCAACCTTTTAACACGCCAGAATCCGGCCCAAACATTTCCAACCTCCATTCTGCATCACATTTAGGTGGTTTCTTTACCTCTTTCCTTTTCATCTTCTTTCCCTTTCTTGTTGTTACTTCCTTATGATCTCTAACTCCATGCAATATCTCATTCCGTCCTCTCACCTCCATGCTACCTTTTAGCTCGTTCCTTTCATTTACAGCACCATCCTCTCTCGTATGATCCTTGCTTACAGATACACACTTGTCAACAAGAGGGTTAGTAGCATTTTCAAATAATAGTAACCGCTTATCACGGTTCCCACATTTAATTCCCAAAACTCCCGTAGCACAATTAATTACCGCGCGTGCTGTGGCAAGGAATGGCTTACCCAGTATGACTTCAGATTGTTTAATATTCCCTTTCGCATAATCAAGTACAAGGAAGTCAAATAGGTAGCTAAATTCATCCACCTGAACCATTACATTAGTAACCATGCCCCGAGGGAGTGTATGAGTTTGATCCGCCAACACCAAGGTCGTGTTTACACTTTCTAACAGGCCGAACTCATACTGATCATATAAACTTCCAGACATGATACTAACACATGCTCCAAGATCTAGAAGTGCCCAATCAGTTTTAAACTCTCCAATTTGAATTGATAACAATGGCACTCCCGGGTCTTGGAGTTTACTTGAGGTGGTATTATCCTCCACCTCCTCATCTCTGTGTTATCAATTTGCTATTTAAACATTTTTCACAAGAGCAATTTTCACAAAAAGACAATTCATCAGTTTTTAATTTCAGTTCATTTTGGAAAATTGTTTCCTTTTGACCAACACAATTGTTCTCATCGCTAACAGCTTCCATCACCGCCTCAATAAGATGTGGTGGTGAATCAACTTAAACACAAGTAATTTCAAAATGAGGTAGAAAACTTACCGCATTGATGTGCACATTGTTTCCCTTCTTTGAACTTGAACTGAAGTGCTGTGGGTTTACTGTGGTATCGCTCAGTAACTAACCCGCATTTTTCTGAAATCTCGCCACATCTGCTGCGAGTTGACCAATCTGCTTCGACATTGCCTCTGAAGACTTATCCCTCAACTTGAATTGTTTCTGCGTCTCTTTCTGATTATATGTCACCAACTTCAACAACGCATATAACTTTGAATGTACCGACTCATCTGAATTACCTTAATTACCCTTCTGCTGGTCCTGATTCTGATTAACCGATGAACTGTTACCCTGGTAACCATCTCTGTTATACTTCCAACTGCTATTCTGATTGTTTGAACCCTTCTGATAACCGCCCTGGCCATAGCTGTTCTGCTTTCGGTTTTGACTGGACCCCTGAAAGTTCGGGTTCGATTGACTCGACGCGTTACCGTATCTGAAATTCGGGTGATTCCTTAGGCCCGGTGATAGGTGTTCGAATTGAACCCTTGACCCTTGGAATCCCCATACGCGTAACTGACTTCCTACTTGTCAGGATACTCGTCCTCATTAAACCCGGGGCAATCTTCTAACTTATGCCCCAACTCACCACAATCGACACAAACCGGGAATTTCACCCCGACCTTACCAACCTCTTTCTTTTTCTCTCGTTTATAAACTGCTAATTTCCTTTCCAACTCAGCAATTCTTTCAGATTCACTCGAGGCTGATTTAACTGATCTGGTGACCCCGTGTTTTCGACTTCGGTCTGCAGCTGCCTCTGATTTAGAATATTCACACATAAACTCCAAAAAATCCCAGTCATCTTCCTCGGGCAACAACTGACTATTCCAAGAGGCTTTCAAATGTTTTCTGTCTTCATATGTCAACCCGTCAACAAAACACTTAACCAATTCCCACAACTCAATCTGATGGTGCGGGAACTTCCTAATCATGTCCTTGTAACGAGTAAAGGCCTCGTGAAACAACTCACTTGGTAACTGTGAAAAGTGTCTAATCTCCATTCAGGCCTCGATGGTCTTCGACTGTGAATAATACTTGTTAAGGAAAACTTGCTGCATCTCACCCCAGTCCCCGGCAACGGCGCCATTTTGATGCTACACTGTCGCTATCTAGTAAAAAACAATTAAATCTAGTGTCCTAATCACCTAAGCTAGCTAGGGTAAGTAGGGTGTCGAACCACGAGGAGTATGTGGTCAGTGTGCAGTGAAATCGATTCCTAACATTATGAAGTAACTTAGTTAACAATGCTGATCACACTAGCAAATTGATTTGGGTTTTATAATAATCAAACAAATAATTAAGTATTCAATCAATTAAACAAAGCAAATCACACCCGGAAATTCAAGTAAGCAAACTAACAGCAATCTCATGCAATTTAACAGATAAACTATCTTGTGTCAACTGCAGATTGACTAACCGGTTAAACCTTAGGCATCAACGCTCGCTAACACATGGAACTAGTTATCAAACGGTCCCTGCCAGTGTGACTCAACTAAGGGCAAACGTATGCTTTCTCACAATTAACAGGTCAAAACAATCCTACGAGCGATTATTATAGCAACCGACAAACTAATCGCTCTGATTGACAAAAACCTAAACCGACTGAATGTACGGATATGCTAAACATCAATACTCATAGATTAAAATTAAGATAATTACAGTTAGTTTTTCTAGTACATGAGAAATAAACTGAAAGATTACAAACTATACATCCCAGGTATGACTCGAAAGGATTAGCCGCGATTCGTCATCTCTCGGTCTTTAATCTTGATGTTATGGATCATGTAGGTGAAGTAGAGATGATTGGAATTGATGGTTTTCTTCTTTGCTTCTCTCAAAATGGTCTGGTAACTGCTTCCAGAGATCCCCTTTTCTCTATACTATGGATCGGTAGCGAGTTGAATCAGTGTTTGGCTTTGTCTTTTAGTGAAAACTGGAACAACTGCAACCGAACCTCATCCTGATTGTATGTACCGTCACCGATAGACCCGCAAATAGCTGAAAAATCTGATAAGTGTGAATACGGGTCTTTAGATCCCTGTCCGTGAAAGTGAGGAACTATGTTAATGTAGGACAGATGAGATTTGAATGTCGGTTGTCCCTGTATGTGAACCTGTGGGACAATCGGTGAGGCACCATCTGAAATAGCCGGTCTGAACCGACTGTCAACACCCTGAACCGGAGGCCAATAATTCCTTCGTCTGGCCCTTGGTTCCTCAAAACCTCCCCGGTTAACCTGAATCGGCTGTCTTCGTTCCTCCCGATATCTTCCAACACCATCTCTGTCTTGGTTTCTGTTCCTCCACCTATCACCTCTCACCCTAACCGGTTCCTCAACCTCCTCATCTGCGTTTCTCGGCTCAAACCCGTCATTCCTTCTAACTCGCTATTCATTCCCGTTACTACCATCATTCCTCGGTTCTCGTTCCTCCTCATCTCCCTCTTCTTCGTCTTCAGTATGAATACTGACATGATCAAAATCCTGTATGATCGGCTAGCGGTGACGAGGTGTATTGTTCGGGGCTGATGGCCCAGGTCTATCAAGTTTTCAGTTTCTAGATTGTCGGGCTGAATTTTGTGGTTGTGGATTCGTGTTTATCGGTGGTGGTTGGTTATTATTTGGTGGATTCTGTTTGGGTTGGAAAGCTTCGGGTGGTGGGTTTTGGTTTTGCTTCTGGTTCTGATCTGAGCTCGGTTCTATCGAGCTATACGTTCGATTTCTAGCTCGTAAATCAGTGGAGAATCTCTTCCTGAACGGCGGGTGTGCATAAACATGTTACCTACACAAATAACACACCCATGTAAAACAGGAAAATAAAACTAAACTAAAAATAAAAACAAAAACTAAATTAAACTAAGAAATCAATTAATCACAAAAACACTAAGCGCACTAACTCCCCGTCAATGGCGCCATTTTGTTGCTAGACTGTCGCTATCTAGTAGAAAACAATTAAATCGGGGTCCTAATCACCTTAAGCTAGTGATATAAGGCTAAATATATATAAATCCCTTGTATATTTAATATAATATTTTATTAGTTTTCGTTTGGTTTTTATTAGAATTTGTATATAACTAATTCATTTGAATATTTTAGGTTCCGGGTTACAATTATGTCGAAAATATGGCGAAAATAAGCAAAATGGGAGAAGGCCCGTCGCGCGGCACTTTGGGCTCAGTTTTTTGGAATCTTCTACAAATATTAAGTCTATAGGCTAAGATTTCTAGAATCTTCTACAAGTATTAAATTTATGGTCTCAGATTTCCAGAATCTTCTATTAATTTTAAGTTTATGGGCATTGAAAGTCTATATAAACACCTATAAACTTAACCCTAATAATAACCTGAAGAGCCATATGATTTGGAGAGCTCAAGAGGAGATCTTTCAGAGGTTTTGAAGGCTTGGAATCATACGGTGGCGAGCATATTGATCAAGAACGAAAACCACGGGTTTTATCGCCTTTAATCTTTCATTTCTTTTATTTTTCACCATGAATTCCTTTATTATTGTTTTGTTTTATTTTATGATGTTAAGCTAAACATTATAGACTGCCTAGGCTTATGATGAACCTACTTTGATGTTGTGTTTTGATTTGGGATTTATTTAGTGTTATGGTTTTATGATTTAGTAAAAGGTTTAATTATATTAAATTGATGCGTATGGATATTTAGGATTGTTTGATTAATTATTATTATTCCATAGTTGCCATGATTATTGTTTGTCATTATGATAGGTTGCTATTAGGTTATCTACTTTGTGTTTTTGACTATTTTATGATTAATTCGCGATTAGATCATAGGAATAATAATTATTAATTAATTAAACCTAAGTGTATTGCTGACCTAAATCTGTAAAGTGCTAGGTTATTGATAGATATTTATTATTTGATCTTGCTAGATTTAGTTCTTCGTAAGGAGTCCGTCTAGGTTTGATTATTTAATTATTGTCTATTGAATCAATTAAATATTTTAAACTGCCTTTGATTTCCGCGCTGTAAGGTAGGTTTTCGTATAAAGGAACGAAGTCATAAATAATTAGGTAACCGTAAGGAAACTTGAATTTTGATACTGGTGTGCGTTAAAACTTGTTAGAAACCCATAGGTGTCTCTTGAGATGGGTCAAGGGTCTTGTTCGAGTTTCCTCTTAGGTGTCTATTATATGATCCCAGTCCATAACTAAATATTTTCCCGATTAATTAACAACCGAAATTTAGGAGATTCTAACCTAGGTAGTTATCTCATCATTATCTGAATTAGGTCCAAGTTCTAAGTTTAGTCGTCTTTAGTTTTTTAATTAGTTTAAAATTACTTTATTAGTAAAACCCCCCTTAAACAAATAATAATAAATAATTTTATCTGTAGTTGAGTCTAATTTAGCTAGTTTACGTAATTAAAAGAGTCTCGTGGGTTCGATATCCGGACTTACTTAGCTGTACTAGAGTCGACCGGTTCACTTGCCGGTTAGTAGTTTTAGTTTAGTTAAGAGTCTAGAATTTATTACTTAGTGTCTAGATTAGCTTGTTTTTATTAGACTACTTTTAGTACATCAAGTTTTTGGCGCCATTGCCGGGGACTCTTCGCGATTGCGTTATTAGCTTTGATTAGACTTACTTTCTACATACGTGCTACTTGTTTTGTTTTGTGTTTGAGTCGTAGGAGTTTAATTAATTTTGTTAGGTCCCTTTTTGGTTATATTAGTCTTTTGTATTGATGATTATGTAATGGGCCGTTATGTTTACTTTGTATATTTTAGGCCCAAGAGAAAAAGTGTAAAGAAGCCCATTGGGCATTTGATGTATCCTACTTCTCATGCATGCTTCCCTATAAATAGGAAGCATGCCATGAGAAGTAATGGTGGTTGTAGTTGTTGATATTCAAAAAGAAAAACCTTTTGTTATAACTGTCTCTCTTTCTCTTGGCTCTCTCTCTCCTTCTCTCAAACCAATCGAAAATAACATCTCAAGATCCGAGACCGCTTAGGTGGCTTAGTGTGATTTCCGCTAGCACTAAGCTCGGTTGATCCAAGACTATTTTTAGATCCATCCACGTTGGGACCTACAATTGGTATTAGAGTTTCAGCTCACTAGTTGAGGGTTTTTGGATCACAATCTTGGGTTTTGATCTTGAGAAAAAGAAAACAAGTGTTCTTGCAAGAAAAGTTCACAAACACCACAAAAACAAGAAAAATACAAAAAGAATCGGCAAAAATCTTCATAAAAATGTATTAGAAGGTGTTGTTGGTAAAGATAGCTCGTGTTCAAGTTCTAGATCCAAAAGTTTTTGTTATAAAAGCGTTAAAGTTAGTGTTTACGAGTTTAAAAAGTGTTGAAATTGACAAGTGGAAATTTTCGCTTCTCATGGCAAAAATCGGTGTACCAACCTTTGACCTAGTACTAACAGGTTAGGTGGAGCAGATCCCAAGAAAGATTGCTTCTAGAAAACTGAACTTTTTCGCATCAAAGAATTTTTCGCTTCGCTTAAAAACTTTTCGCTTCGCTTGGAAACTTTTTCGCTTCGCATAGAACTTTTTCGCTTCGCTTCACTGTTTATGTTTCGCTTCGCATAGAAAATTTTTTCGCTTCGCATTACTGTTCATTAGAATTTTTTTTGCTTCGCCTGGAGCAACTTTTTCGCTTCGCTTAGCTGAATTTTTTTGCTTCGCTTGGCTTCACTTTTTCGCTTCGCTTGAAAAAGTGTTTCGCACGAAAAACTTACCTGTGTTGAATTTTTAAGCTGTTTAAAGTTTGCTAAGTGTTTGAGACTTCTGAAATCATGACAAGCACAGATTCTGAACTGTTGAAGGGGTATTTGTTGTTGGAAAACCAAGTGGGAACACCAACAAAGCCACCGAAGAATATGACCTTGGATGATAACTTTGCAGACTTCAAATGGAGATTCATGAACTATATCTTATTGACTGAGACTGATTTGATGAGATGTTTTGAACAAGGTCCTCATGTTCCCATGACTCGCACTGATGCTGGGGAATAACTTAAGGCTCCAGAAAACTATGATCAAGCAGACAGGGATCTGTTAGCACAAGACAAGAAAGCCTATCTCATTTTGACTGTTTACCTTTCAAATGAGATCACTGAAACTCTTCGTGAACACACATGTGCCAAGGGTCTGTGGGAAGCACTTGTTGAGAAAGTTGAGGGGAATACCGAAATTAGGGAAAACAAGAAGGCCCTATTAAAGGAAGAATTCAATATGTTTAATCATCATCAAGGTGAAGCTGGTTTGGATTTGGTCAAGAGATTTGAGAAGTTGATGGTAAGAGTTAGGGCTGCAAGTGTCAACATTGCAAATGCTGAGGTCAATCACAAGTTGATGAATTCACTACCGTATAGCTGGAGCACTAATACAATTACAATCAAAAGAACTACAAATCTGAATGCCATGACAAACAGTGATTTGATCTCCAAAATCAAGTCATTTGAGATGGATGAACAGATGAGAATGAATAATCATCTAAGTTCGATAAATCAAGCTGGAGTGAGTTCTGCTTCTTCAATGCCAACTGCTTTCTTAAGCAAGACTCAACAAAATGTGTATCCTGTGACCACTCCTAAGTACTCCCCAAGTATACCTTCACAACCAATAGCATTCATCTCAACCAGTAATCAATCAGATTCTTCCAGTACAAGTTCGTTTCAAAAGGCAGTCGACAGTGCGGTTGCCCAAGCCTTAAAAGCTCAAGGGATTTCCTCATCTTCAAAACCTCAACCAAGCAAACCTTCAAGTTTCTGTGAAGCACTACCCATGTTAAATGACTCCAACATTGCAATAGTTCATGCTTTTCTGTCAAGCCATGAAGAGTTGATGCAAGGAAATCTATTGCCACCACAGTTTGAAGTTAGAGATTTAAGAGATGTCAATCAAAAGGATCTCGAAAAGATGGATATCAAGTACCAAATGGCAATGGCGGTGCAAAGAGCTACAAACTTTATGAAGACGTACGAGAAGGATAGCTTCAATGATTCTAACAGAAAAATGATTGGGTTTGACAAGTCGAAGCTACGATGTTACAACTGTGGTGAAATGGGTCACTTTTCTCGAGAATGCATGAACCCATCAAAACCTGCCAATGATGTTCGTGTGACTGAGGTGATAGAGGAAGAGAACAGCAAGGCTGCTGGAAAAAGGCATGAGATGCAGAAGCCAAGCAGCTCATCTTAAAGAATTGGAGGTCATCCACCCAAGGGCAACTCAAGCTCAAACTCAAAGGCCCTTGTCTCCCAATTGGAGGTCCAAGTTTGTGTGGATTGGGATGATCAATTCCAAGAGATGCAGAATCCTCTCAACATGGCTAGCATGGCTTTCACAAACAATGAAAATTCTTCGTCTGCTATTGCAAGTTCTGATGCGTCACCATCTGATGAGGTAAAAAGAAATCTTTGCTCTCAAGCTTGCGTGAATAAAATTACATATTATAGATATCTTCAAGACGAAGTTTTGAAAGAAAATGCAAAACTTCGTCAACTAAATGCTGGGTATGTGAAGGCTGACAAGATATATATTGAAAAGATTAAAACACATCACGATGATGTTGCAAATCTTAAACTTAAAATCTTTCAAGGAGAGCACAATGTCATCTATTACAAAGACATAATAAATAAATTAAAAGATGAAATTGAGAAATTGAAACTTGTTCTTTCTGATAAACGAGAAAAAGAAAAACAAGTTAAAAGATTTGAAGCATCATCTGAACAAATAGATGATCTTATCGGAGCTCAGAGAAGTACTAAAGTTAAATCGGGACTAGGTTATGATTATTCAGCGGTGCCTCCACCAATGAATGATAATTACACTTGCCTACCCCGTTTTAGCTATAATACTTCTCCTGATGAAGAAATGGCCTATGGCATTGGTAAACTAGCAAAACCAGTGAAATTTGTCTCAGCTGCCTCTCCATCAACAGCTCAAATTTCATCATCTGATAAGTCTAACGTCAACGTGTCTTGTGTAGCAGGTGATGTAAGTGGTGATTGTGGGAAGGTTAACCAGGGTTGTAAACCAAAAGGAGAGTTAGAACCCCGTTTTGAATCCTGTGTGGGTCTTACAAAAACGATTGACAATCCTGTCTGTAATAAAGTGTGTGAATCAATGTTAGGAAGCTTAATGTCAGGATCAAAAGCTGTGTTTTGTGAATCATCTAGTGATGACTATTGTACAAATATTTGTAATGAAAGTGAAAGTTCTTCTTCTGATTCAGAGTGTGAAACCATTTTTGATGAAACCATTGAAGTCAAGGTTAATGAACAGACTAGTCAGAGTTGCTTGTCAACTGTTCATAATGCTGAGAACTTATTAAAAGAGAAAATTAGTTTTGTGAATGAAAAACCAAGCACTTCCTGTAAATACATACCACCTAAGAAAACTTCATTTTCTCAAAATACAAATTATAACAATAGTTCTCAATATTATGATCAATTTGATAGTGCCTATTACTAATCTCGACAAAAACCTAGGCAATCAAATCATTTTGCAACTCATCATTCAAATGCTTACAATTATCAGTCAGATAGAGGTCATCAACATGTTAACCCAACTACATCACCTTATCCCTCATATCTCAGTGAGCAAGATGTCTATAAATGCAACCAAAGAAAGTGCTGCTTTGTCTGTGGAAATCCATCTCATCTTGCAAGACATTGCAAAAACTGGCACAAACAACAAAAGGATTTAAACAATAAGTTTGGTCAGACATTTCCTAAGAGTCAACCTATGAAAATGTCTAACCAAATTCACTCCACTGCTAGTAAGCCGGATTTCAAGTCCAAAAGAAGTGAGAAACTAAAGAAACCATTTTGGCTAACCCAAAGAGAAAGAAAAAGGTTCACCAAGGCTAATCAAGAGGATTTTGTGGTTAAGCCTAAACCAAAACGAAGCAATCCAGAAAATCATCTCAAAACCAAGGAATTCATAATTCAAGTTCCTTGAGGGATTGCTCTTCAGATTCTGATTCACCAAAGGATTATATTTTCAGAAATCATAAATTAAACTTCGTGATTTTGTGTTTAACTTTCCCGAGACAAGAGTGTCTCGGGAAACCCTCCACTAACTGGTTCTTCGTGTGTGCAGGGTCAGCCTGGACGGCCTGTCAACAGTATTTGGTAATTAGACAGTGGCTGCACCCGACACATGACATGAGACGAGTTGTTGTTGTTCGACATCAAACCATTCAATGGTGGTCACGTTTCTTTTGCCGGTGACATTGGAGGAGAGATGACAAGACAAGGGAAGGTCTCGAATGGTACTTTGACATTCGATGAAGTCAATCTGGTGGAACAGCTAAACCACAACCTGCTCAGCATCTCTTAGATCTGTGATAAGAAATTCTCAACCCTATTTACTGAAAATGAATGTCTCATTCTGAAACCATGTTTTAAAGTACCTGAGGAGTGGATTATGATGCGTATTCTGAGGCACAACGATGCCTACATTCTGGACATGAGAAGCAATTACTCCATGCGTTCTGCTTCTTGTTTGAAGTCCAAAGCCTCGGAGAACGATTCATCTTTATGGCATCGACGTTTGGGTCACGTCAACTTTAAGAACTTAAATAAGTTGGTTAAAGGTGACCATGTGAGGGGTTTACCAGTAAAATCTTTTCACTGTGCTGAAAAATGTTTATCTTGCTCTAAATGCAAACAACACAAACTCCCATATAGACCCAAAACTGTCAATTCAGTAAATTCCACTCTTCAGTTGTTGCACATGGATCTTTTCGGTCCAATTCAACCAATGGCAATAGGTCGAAAAGCCTATTGTCTGGTTATTACTGATGACTTTTCGCGTTTCAGTTGGACATTTCTATTAGGGCACAAAGACAAGATGTCACAGTTTTTGCTGAGGTTTATTGTGTTGGTTGAGAATCAAACTGACAAGAAGGTGAAGTGTATCAGAAGTGACAACGGCACAGAGTTTTGCAACAAGGCGGTGAATGAATTCTGTCACAACAAGAGAATTATTCATCAACTCAGCGCACCTTACACTCCCGAAAAAAATGGGGTGGCTGAGAGAAGAAACCGTACTTTGGTAGAAGCCGCCAGAACAATGCTCTCATATTCCAAAATACCATTGACTTTCTGGGGTAAAGCTATCAACGCTGCTTGCTTTACCTAGAATCGTGTGCTTCTGAACAAGACTCCATATGAAGTCTTCTATGGAACGAAGCCAAGGGTAAATTTCTTCAGAACGTTTGGATGTCCCTGTACCATATTCCAAACAAATACTGGAACAACCTCCAAGTTTGCTGAAAAGGCGGATGAGTGCTACTTTGTTGGTTATTCTGCTGATAAAAGTGCTTATCGTGTGTATAACAAGAAATCAAGAGTGATCTTGGAGTCCTTCAACATTGATTGGCAGGAGTTAAACCCTACTGATGCACACAATGGTCCGGACTGGATGTTTGATTATGAAGTATTGTTCAAGCAGTTTCGTGGAATGTACATGACACCAGCTGAACTAATGGTTTCCCCTGTTGTTTCTCCAACTGTTCAACCTGCTGATGATCAGTCTATCTTGATGCATGCTGTTTTGAAAGATCTTGGACATGTTGACATAGCTGTTGCTGCACCCATACTTAATGTACAACCTATGGCTATTCAACAAGCCCCGGTTAGTGATGAGCAGCCCTCTGCCGACACCATTGAAATGCCAGTTGTTGAAGACACGACTGATTCAGATTCTGATTCGTATGTGTCAGCCGACAACAATCAAAATGATCAAGTCGATCAAGAAGAACCTCCTGCTGCAGAACCAAGTGTGGTGGAGTCTGTTCCCACACCTCCCTCAGAAGAAGACAATCAAGGTCCTGCAATGGAGGTAGACGCGTCAAATGTGCAGGTTGAACCATGTCCGAGTGAGACTTCTGATAACACCAACACAACTTCTGTTCCAGCTGTTGTTGTCCCATTCTATGACAACCTATGGGAAGTTCCCATTGCTCCAGAACATTTGGTTGAACCGCAAGAAGATGAAACTGATCCTCAACCAAGTGCTTCCGTCCCTGTGACCACTGTCTTCCATCTCATAGAGAGCCTGACCATCCAACTTGAGGCCACACCAGTCGATCATGTCGACCAGATTCCACAGCTACCAATTCATCGTTGACATCCGACTGAGAACATCATCGGAGATCCATCCACTGGCATCCAAACACGCAGTACTTCCGGTAACATTAACAGATGTCTTTTTGCTTGTTTTGTTTCATAGGTGGAACCCAAGGACTACAAAGTTGCATTGAAAGATAATTCCTGGGTAGAAGCCATGCAAGAAGAGCTGTTACAGTTTAAGAAGCTAAATGTTTGGAGGCTAGTGAAGAAACCAGAAAGTAAAAGGCCGATCGAAACGAAATGGGTGTTCCGAAATAAAAAGGATGACAAGGGGTTGATCATTAGAAATAAAGCCCAGCTTGTTGTACAAGGTTTTTGGCAACGTGAAGGTCTTGATTACGATGAAGTCTATGCACCAGTAGCCAGACTAGAAGCAATTCGCATCTTTCTGGCATACGCCTCGTACATGAACTTCAATGTGTATCAAATGAACGTAAAGACTGCTTTCTTGTACGGGAAAGTAAAGGAAGAAATCTACGTCAGTCAACCTCCAGGCTTAGAAGATCCAACTCGTCCTGATTATGTTTATCGCCTTGACAAAGCACTTTATGGTCTTCACCAAGCACTTTGTGCATGGTATGCCACACTGGCTGATCATTTAGTGAAGAATGGTTACAAGAGAGGAATCGTCGATCAAACTCTCTTTGTCAAGAAGGTCAACGGAGATTTGATTTTGGTACAAGTTTATGTCGATGACATCATTTTCGGGTCCACGAATGAGGATCTGTGCAAGGAGTTCTCTGAGGTTATGCAACAGCGATTTGAGATGAGTTCCTTAGGGGAGATGACTTTCTTCTTGGGCTTACAAGTTGAGCAAAAGAAGGACGGACTTTGATTCACCAAGAAAAGTACGTTCAAGACATTTTTCAGAAATTTGGTTTTAAGGACTCATCATCTTTCATGACACCAATTGCCACGCGACCTGTTCTAGCTCCTGATCCATCGGGAAAACCAGTCGATCAATACCTTTAGCGGTCAATGATTGGTTCCCTAATGTGTCTCACTGCAAGCAGACCGGACATCATGTTCCCTGTTTGTCAGTGTGCCAGATATCAGTCTGACCCGAGAGAATCCCACATGACGGCTGTCAAGCGTATTTTTAGATACTTGAAGGGTAGACCACGTTTGGTCTTTGGTATCCAAAGGTGTCTCCCTTGGAACTTCATGCTTACACCGACAGTGATTATGGGGGATGCAACTTGGACAGAAAGTCAACATCTGGTGGATGTCAATTCCTGGGAGATCGGTTGATCTCATAGCAGTGCAAGAAACAAGTCACCTGTCCACCTCCACAGCAGAAGCCGAGTACATTGCTGCATCCAGTTGCTGCTCTCGAGTGATTTGGATCCAGCATCAGCTGCTGGATTACGGTTTGAATTTCTATGGATCCACGATCAAATGTGATAATGAGGCGGCCATTGCCATTGTTAAAAACCCGGTCTAGCACTCAAAGACTAAGCACATTGACATCTGAATACATTTCATTCGTGATTGTTATGATCGTAAGCTTGTCGACATAAAAGGGGTCCATACTGATTACAACTTTTTAGATCTCTTTACGAAAGCTTTTAGTCGTGCCCGATATTTGTTTCTCGTTGAGTCATTGGGCATGAATTCTTTTGAATAAATCTTATCTTTTAGATTTTAAAACTGTAAATATTTTTCAAATATGTCACAATTTTAGAGGGAGAAAATGAGTTAACTCTAACTCACCAAAAAGATTTTAAATTTACCTTTAGTAAAACAAAAATCAAGTCGCTTGACTTAACAAAAAGATTTTAATTTTTATATATAATATTAATTTCATCCTTACTCTTATTTAAAAGAAAATGAGTTAACTCTAACTCACCAAAAAGATTTTAAATTTACTTTTAGTAAAACAAAAATCAAGTCACTTGACTTAACAAAAAGATTTTAATTTTTATATATAATATTAATTTCATCCTTACTCTTATTTAAGAGAAAATGAGTTAACTTTAACTCACCAAAAAGATTTTAAATTTACTTTTAGTAAAACAAAAATCAAGTCACTTGACTTAACAAAAAGATTTTAATTTTTATATATAATATTAATTTCATCCTTACTTTTATTTAAGAAAAACTTAAGAAAATTCAAAAAGTGTTGTCCCGCTTAGAGGGCGCTCCTTCATAGAGGGAGTCGGTTATTTTAAAATTTTCAATTAAGAATTTGATCGACATTTGGAAAGTGATAGTACGTTGGTATGTAATGATTCTAGCGCGTTAAAAGAGTAGAACAAAAGGCTACAAGATCATTCATAGATGTGTAGGTAGGCTTGACAAACAAGTAAGTGACGGGTGATATAAACTTAAATTAATGTCGTTGCCAGTGGATACATGATTAAGAAGCGGTTGCATGATTCCATGAAGTCATATTCATGAGGGCAAAAATGTAATTATAAATGTCATACCCAAGTCTCTCTTTACCTGATCACAGTAGTCTTATGAAAGTCAGTGTCAGTTTTAATTTTCATTGAGTCAAGTAAAAAGTCAAGAAAAGCAAGAAAAAGAAAACAAAAGAGCCAGATAAGGAGTTAGTCCTTGGAATTTTAACTTCTGCTTTATTTCTTCATTTATTTTCGACTCAAGCCTTGGAGTTTCTACGCTTGTAGTCATACAAGATCTGATTGTTAAGGCCCTGAGTCTTCTACTTTGTGTTATTTTCTTTCTTTTGTTCAAGCCTTGGACTTTCTCTGCGCGATAATATGGTATTATCCGACCTGATTGTTATGGCCTGAACTTCTCCTTTATTTTAATTTCTAGATCGAGTCAAGTGTGTAAAGAACAAAGTGTCATGTATACAGTGTACAATAAGTCCAGTATGTTAATAAGAGTACTGTGATCAACTAAGAAAGGTTTAAGTCAAGTTGAGGTGATATGTTAACATAAAGTAAGCCTGGGATATGATGGAATCAATAACATGTCTGACTAAGTGGGGACCACATAAGCACTGTGCCTAATCGAACCTCAAATGTATCACTCTAGCATCAAAACATTTGTCAAGTTAAAAAGAAGGACGATATCTGCAGTCAATGATGAACTTGTGTCACAATAATTTCAAAATGGAAACGCGATCTTGGGCTTTGCAAATCAATATGATTCCATGTCACGATCGTTCTTTGTAAATTAACTAAAGAATATATCTATGTAAATTAATTCAATATTATTTTTAACCTCGAAATGTTTCAAATTTTCTTTTGTTTTAAGTTTATTTTGTTTTGTTTTTGTTTTCTAAAATATTAAGTACCTGTACAGATTAATATTTTAAGTTTTATTTTTAATTTTATCTTATTCTATTTTAATTCTTTATTCTCAATTTTATTTTTATTTTTGTTTTTATTTTTATTTTATTCTTTTTTTTATTTTTTTTATTTTATTGTCTTCTTTTACTGTGTTTTTATGTTTGTCTAATAGATCGTTTGTGCAAAGTTTAACAAGTAACGGACCGACAAAAGAAAATCTTAAAAAGTAAACAAGTGCTCGGATTCAATGGGTAAAAGTTTTTCGGGTTTGAAAATGCAAATATTTTTAAAGACCTAGGACTGAGAGTGTATTTTCGGTGAATACTCGCGATGTTTTGACCTTATTGCGAGATAGGCTGACCCTATATATATGGGAAACCTAAAATATCTTTCACTATTCACCAAAGACTTTTACTTTTCACTCTCTCTCTTCTCTCTAATCTTCAAACCTTCAAACTTTTAACTTTTCAAATTCTTCAACTATCCGGTCCATCATTATCAAACATGCCGTTGAATCCTGATTATCCACCCTCGGTATAACTTCATAAACATCACCTTTCATCGATTCATCCTTGTTTCTGGGTTCTCACGGATCAAGACGGTGGTTCATATGAAACGTCGGCTTGATCTAGGATAGATCTTCATAATTAATGTTGCTATCATGCTTAGATTCTGATATTAGGACCTTAGATCGGGTTTATCATCATTAAAACTGTTAGTTTAGGTTTGTTTGTTGTACAGTTTGTAGATCTAAGTTTGACCAGGTGTTCAAGGACTCAATTGACCAAGCAAACCATAGGGTTTCTGGTCCAAACTTTCCAGAAACCCAATTCAGGGCTAGGCGACTTCAGTGGATGAAAAAGGAAACAAAAATTGACAAGTTGGATTTTTTCGCATAAGAGGTTTTTCGCTTCGCAAACCCATGCGAAGCGAAAGGGAATTCTGTTTTGCTTCGCGTACCCATGTGAAGCGAAATGATTTTTGTTTCGCTTCGCATGCCCATGCGAAGCGAAATGATTTCTGTTTCGCTTCGCATGCCATGCGAAGCGAAATGATTTCTGATTCTCTTCGCATGACCATGTGAAGCGAAACTGGACCCCATGCGAAAATGTCACACTTGAAAATTTTTTTTCTGCTACTGGACTGTTTGGACTTTTGATCTATCTTGGACTTCATAATTGTAAATATTGGACTAAGTAACTTATATAATGTACATAATTAATTAACTACTAGTAATTAATTAAATTATATAATGTATACATATTTAAAGCTTATAGATATATATAACTTACTTGTTTTGTCCATGCCTTGATGATGATTCTCTTGGTTTAATTTCAGGGTCACAATATGTTTTGTGCTCTCGAGTTACCAAAAGCCAAGAAGGATAAAGTATTCCCCTCAATGGTTAAGGGGCTCAAGCAATCACCCCTTGTACATGCTATTACAGCCAACCCAGCTATTTATTACAAATGGCTTTTGGACTTCTGGTCCTTTGGCAAGATTGCTGATGACTCTCTGTCCTTTACTACAAAGGTTGCCGGGAAGGAATTAACGATTACTGAAGCTGATATTAGACGGGTATTGAAGATAGCTGACGAGCCAGATTATATGTATGAAAGGGGTTACAGAAAGAAGTTGGAAGATTTTGTGATGAGTATGGAATACGATACAGAATGGAAGAGTTTAGAGACGAAGCATCTCCCACCATACTGGAGATTTCTGTTTCACATCGTGACTCACTGCTTTGCAGAAATAAGAGGAGGGCTTGATAGCATGAGTACTGACTGGGTCCGCATAATGTTTGCACTCACGACTCGAGAGAAGTTCAATTACTCTCGGAGGATATTCCTATGCATGTTGGGGAATATCAGGGGTGGAGCCTCATGGCTTATGTACCCGAGTTCGTACAGATGCTCCTGGATTATTTGATCCCAGATGTTCCAAGGGCGGGGTCAAAGAAGGCTAAGGAAAAGAAGTCATATCCGAGCCGTATCATGTGCATGAAGTCAAGATATCAATCTTTGGTGTACTGCTTAGCACCAAAGGAAGGGGACACTAGTATATAGGATCAAGGCCGGGTCCTAAATTTGGATTATTTGAGGAAACAGAGCCTGCTGGGGATGAGGCATCTGATGATAGTGAAGAGGAGGATGTGCCAGAGGTCGGGGCAGAACAAGATTCTAGTGATGAGCCGGCCGAGGATCGAACAAAGGCCAAGCATGACTTAAAGAGGAAGAAGGCCGGAAAGGGCAAGGTTATAGAGCTTGAGGAGGAAGAAGAAGACCAGCCGCCCCTGAAGCGTTTGAGGAAACTTGGGGACTCCCAGAAGTCAACCAAGTTTCTTGTCAAGATTCCCTCACCAGACAAACCATCTGACCAACCAAAAATCACCAAAGAAGCCTTAGCCCAAGCCCTCAAAGCACTAGACGTAACCAAGATACAAATCCCTGCCTACAAGAAACCAAAAACCAGAAAGAAAACCAAATCCAAGAAAACCAAGACCCTACTCCACGACTCACCAGAATCCTCACCCGAACCTTCACCAACAGACCAACCCATATCAACATTCCTGCCTCAAATACCATCCTTACCACCCTCACCACCACAACAACAAACCCAACCCGAACCTCCTCAAATCACAACACCACCTACCCAACCAACCTCCTCCATATTCACTTCATCAGTTTTCAGCTCACTAATACAAACAACAAGCTTATGGAGCAAAACCGTTATAACTTCCCCAACCCAAACCGTCACACCATCTATAACACAACCAACACCACCCACCACTACAACTTCACCAATCCTTACCCAAGCCATCACCCTACGTTTTCCAACAACCTCACCACCCATAATGTCCACCACCCCACCATCCACCATTATCTCACCCAAACCCATTTCCCGAGGAATGTCTTCAACGCCTCCAGTGTATGCCGATCCTATCCTCGATAGGATCGTCGCACTGGAGGAATCCAACGCTAAGGCGGAACGAGAGATTGTGCTCCTCAAGTTCATTAAAGAAATAAAACAGAAGGCGTTGGACGATGAGGAAGAGAAAGCCGCTCTGAGGGAGAGGATTAGGGTGTTGGAAGAATAGAAGGAAGCAAGTGACGCACTTGCTGAAAATCAAAGATTATTAACAAACACCTTCCACACCTGAATCCAGAATCTACAAGCACTAATGAACCGTGAAGCCTCTGAAAACGCTAACCTGAGAGCAGACCATTCAAGACTTGGAGATAAGCTGACTACACTTGAAAGAGACTTACCAAGTGTTAGTGCTCTCAGATCTAGTGTAAACAAGAAGATCAAAGATGCGACGAGAAGGTGGGATGTCGAAAAGGACTCCACAAACTCCGGAGTTACAAATTTGGAAAATCAGCTTGCTTCATCCGCCTCTCTCGATACACTCAGAGCAGAAATGGAGGCCATACAAGAAAAGATAAAGGAGCAAGATCGTCTAAATGAGCTACAACTCAAGACGAATGAAAACATGGTGAGCAAGTACCAGGCGGCCTCAGACCTTTTGGGCATTCAAGAAGATGAATTTCATGGTCTGGAGGATAGGCTGGACGCAGTATTTGGGGCTTGGAGAAGGTCTGGTGAGACTTCTCAAGTCGGTGGTTCACAGCCTACCGCAGGTCCATCTGTGACTATGCGAGGAGTTCAGGCTGTAGCATCAGAAGGTGAGGCGACTGTTGGTCGGTTAGTACAACAGGGCGGCCAGTCTAGCGGTGTTGGTGGTGGAAATGATGGTGATGACGAAAATGATAAAGAGGATGATGATGAAGAAGAAGATGATGACAATGATGAAGTTCATGATAGCTTTGATGATGATGACGATAGTGATGATGAGGGAGGAGATGGTGGAAATGGAGGAGCCAAAGCAGCAGGAGGTGGAGGTGGAGGTGGAGATAACACTCAATCACCTCCACACACTCAATATGAAGTTCAAGATCCTGCTGCTCACGACTCGGCTGGCAAAGTCAGGGAGCATGATACACAGATCACTGACATGTATAAAGATTTGTTTCCTGATGACTTTGCAGGTGTTATGGATGAATTTATCGAAGCAAGAATGAACTTGGAGCATCTTATTGATCAGAATACAGAGGCGGGGGTTGAAGACGACTACATCAACTACTCACCCAATCCCGACACTCCGCCTGCTCAAGTTCAAGATTCAGAAACTCATGTTGCCAACCCAGTCTCTAATCCAACAGCCGACTTGACACAGGAACCGCCTAAGAAGAAGAGAAAGACGCATATTATGTCAAGTCATGCGTGTGCCCACCTGCTCAATTACCCTTATCATGAAGACTCGCTGATCGTTTATGCAAAGTATGATAAGAGGAATAGCGTTTGGGCCATCAGACGGTATAGCGGTGATCTGATCTATCTCAACCACAATGAGCTGAAGTCGCTACCAGAGCTTGACGTCAATTATCTCTGACAAGCTCTAGGCCATGGTGCAGTTGGGAGAACGTTAGAAAGCTGGGTCCCAGACTGTCTCCATCATCAATCAAGTGTGAGCTACAAAGATTTCGAGCCGAATAAGGGTCATAAATACAAGAACCCAAAGGAGATAGATCCAGCTACCGGAGAGCCTCGCACAATGTGGAGATACATGGCACCGAAAGTCTGTCACGAGATTTCTCACGGCGAGCCTTATCTTCCCAACACTCTCTGAGATTTCATTGACTGGGTGTTTGATAATAAAACCGGTAGGCCGTTATACACTGCCGTGATATGCACGAGATTTGAGTGTTTGACGAGCATGAGCTTATGGGTCTACACATTGAGGATGCGAAGAAGCTCTACAACAAGCCACCAGGAACCGTTGAGGATTTGGGACGTCAGAATACAGACCGGATAGTTGAAGCCTTCAACAAGTTTGTACGTAGACTTGTTGAGCTTCCACTAACCAAAGACGAATGTTTGGTCTACGACACCGACGGGTTCCAATACTAAAGACTAGTGGGAGATTGTTAGGTCCCTTTGTGGTTATATTAGTCTTTTACATTGGTGATTATGTAATGGGCCATTTTGTTTACTTTGTATATTTTAGGCCCAATAGAAAAAGTGTAAAGAATCCCATTGGGCATTTGATGTATCCTACTTCTCATGCATGCTTCCCTATAAATAGGAAGCATGCCATGAGAAGTAATGGTGGTTGTAGTTGTTGATATTCAAAAAGAAAAACCTTTTGTTATAACTGTCTCTCTTTCTCTCGGCTCTCTCTCTCCTTCTCTCAAACCAATCGAAAATAACATCTTAAAATCCGAGACCGCTTAGGTGGCTTAGTGTGATTTCCGCTAGCACTAAGCTCGGTTGATCCAAGACTATTGTTAGATCCACCCACGTTGGGACCTACAAATTTTAGTTTAATTTTAAGTCTAGTTTATTTTATTTATTCTTTGTTTTATTGTTGTATTTATATAGAGTCTACTCAGTTGGTCTTGTGTGTTTTTCAGGTTTATGCCACATCTTCATTCGCAAGAACCACCTCCGTTAAATTCTGAAGCCAGTTCGTCATCACAGATCATCATAGATTCTCCACCAAAGTCATCACCACACAGTTCACCGACGTTGAGTCCCAGAACTAATCCCGACATTCAAATGGCCGAGAACCGAACCGTTTAACAATAAGCCTTCGAGGGTTTCACCGAAGACCACCCGCCCATCATCACCCCCGTAATCAATAACCCTAATTCCCAACAGATTCCATCTTATGTGATAACCAATCTCACCCAGAGTAACCTATTCCATGGCCATGACGATGAAGACGCACCAGCGCACATCAACCGTCTTACCCGTGTGCTCAGAACGTTCAATTTGCAAGATGCTAATGAAGATGCCATTTTCTTCCATTTGTTCCCGTTTACACTTACGGGTCGTTCCGCCACTTGGCTCAATTCGTAACCCGCTGGAGCATTCACTACTTGGGAGGCGTTGCGTACCGCTTTCTTGAAGAAATACTTCCCGCCTTCCAAAGCATCTCGTCTCCGTGATCAGATTCATTCTTTCCACATGGAGTCGGACGAGCTGTACTATCAAGCTTGGGAGCGTTTTCAGAGCTTACTGTTCTGTTGTTCACAGCATGGTCTTACTCCATGGGCCCTTTTTGAGAAGTTTTACAATGGGCTGACATATGAGACTCAGGCTCGTTTCGACACTGCTGCTGGAGGTAATTTAATGGATAAGAAAAGTGTAGTTGAGTGTAATGAATTGTTTTTAAGTTTTGCCCAGTCCGAGTTTGCTAAAAAGCCACGTCACGGGAATTCAAATCCCGTCACTAGTACACCCTCATCCGTCCGAGGTGTGCACCAGGTCGATCTGGATACTAGTGTAGCTGCTGCCTTAGAGAGCCTAACCCGTGAGATTGGAGAACTAAAGGTTAAGGTAGATAAGTGGAAGTTGTGTAGAGGGGGGCATGGGACTTTAGATTGTCCGTTGATGAGTCAGGAGCATGTAGAGTTCATAGGAGGGAAAAATAGGGTTCCTAATACATTTAATGGTAATAATAATTCAAACCGAAACAACTATAAAAATAATAACTATAATTCTAATTGGCGTTCTTTTGGTACACCCCCGAGTTTCCAGTCAAATTCAAATCTTAACCGGGGATAGGATCAGTCGTTTAGTGGGGATCAAAGTAGTCAAGGTGGGAGTAATGGGCAGGACTTGAGTAGTGGTATTGGTAGGTTAGAGGAGATGATGAAGCTAATACTAGTTAGAGATCAGGAAACTCAGAAAAAATTTGCCGATCATGATTTGCTTTGAAGGAATCGCTAGTCCGCACTCTTAGATCTTCAGAGAACCGTAGGTGATATAGCCCGACGTTTAGATGAGAGACCCTAGGTCGGTTTTCGGGTTCCACTCAGCAAAATCCGGCAGCTCATTAAAATGCCATTTCTACTCATAGTGGTAGGGTTTTAGGTCCGGAGAGAGAGATTGAGGTAGAGGAGAGAGATGAGTTAGTTGATGAGGAGATAGTGATGGAGACTCCTGGGATGGTGCAACCTACGCTAGACCCAACAAGTATCACACCAACCAGTGAGTCCATAGTTAGAGGAAGTGAGGAAAAGAAACCGAGAGATGTTAGGCCTTCACCGCTTATAGATCATGCTCGTGTCCCGTATCCAGCTCGTCTTAAGAATCAGAAATTTCGTAGAGAATACGGGAACTTCTTGGATATGTTTAGGCAGCTTAGGATTAATCTTCTGTTTATCGAGGCCTTTTAGCATATGCCGAAATATGCCAAGTTTTTGAAAGATCTTCTTAAACGAAAGGAAAGTCTGGAGGAGCTTTCGACCATTCCACTGAACGGAGAGTGTTCTGCAGTAGTGCTCA
Source organism: Bidens hawaiensis (assembly GCF_021521415.1). Lineage (NCBI taxonomy): Eukaryota > Viridiplantae > Streptophyta > Magnoliopsida > Asterales > Asteraceae > Bidens > Bidens hawaiensis. Next base: position 673,328 of record NW_027491733.1, read on the forward strand.
ATAAGGTCCCGGAAAAGTTACCCGATCCCGGTGTTTTCACTTTTCCATATTTGTTGGGTAGGGATACCTGGTGCCAAGCGTTAGCGGACCTAGGAGCTAGAATAAACTTAATGCCATATTCGTTGTTTCAGAAGCTAGGCCTAGGAGAACTTACACCCACTCGTATGACCTTATCTTTAGCTGACCGTTCGGTGAAGTACCCTAGGGGGATCATAGAAAACTTGCTCGTGAAAGTCGATAATTTAGTTTTCCCCGTAGATTTTGTGGTTTTAGATACGGAGGCCGATGAGAAAGTTCCTATTATTTTAGGACGTCCATTCTTGCATACTGCTAAGGCACTCGTTGATGTTTTTGATTGTAAGATCACTCTTAGAGCCGGCGATGATAGTGTCACTTATGTTACTAAATCCATGAGACACCCGAGTGGTCAAGACGGTCTCATTGATCCATGTCATCCCGTTTATGCAGTTGAGTCTTTTATTCCGGGCATGAATCCACGTCTTGATCACCCCCGTTCCATCAAAGTTTGTTTTGAGGAGGAGAGAGAGGTCGTGAGTTCTCGAGAGTCGATGAAGTTTGATAGAGAGAGAGGTGGTGGTCTGTAAAATTTTGTGGAGTTTGGAAAGATTGAAGAAGAATGGTCATATCATGATGCAGTTTCTTAGAGGACCATGGAGTTTGACCATGGTGGAGGAATCTCCACTTGGACAGTTGAGTAGTTCACATAGGTGAGTGTCTTGAGTGAGAACTCAAGTGTAGAGTTTGTATTTGTCCTGTCGTTATTTTTGAGTCTAGTCACTAACGTAGATTTTTGTAGTTCTTCTTTGTTTTTGTTTTTTTAAGTTTTTGCGGGATTGAGAGGGCTAGAGAAATGACCCCCATGAAGTTTAATGCAAAATTCATGGGGATAGGACGACAATGCTAAATTTAAGTGTGGGGATAGGATATTTGAGTCATAGTTAAATTTTAATCAGATTAAAAAAAAAAGTTTTGAAAAATGCCCCTTGATTTTGTCTCTTTTTACATTTAAATGGGAGATGAGGATACTTATCGGGAATCGGTTTTTCAAACTACTAATAATATGAGATAATATTAAAGAAGGCGTACTAAGCTTGGGATGTGTCGGTAGGCCCAACTAGTCTTGAAAGGTTTCCCATTACATATTCTTAATAAACCTAATTAATCTTAAATTTTGTGGGTTCTCATCCTAAGGAGGGACAGTGAAGCTAAAATTCGATAAGGTATAGAGAGTATTACCATAAGGTATAGAGAGTATTACCATAAGCTAATTACCCTAAGGTGGTGAGAATTGAATGCACTTTAAAATTAGCACGCCACTCCGTTTTATGAAAATAAATAAAGAGTGGTGGCGCCCGCCATGTCCAATTTTTATACGAGCTTAGAATTTAGTTATATAATTATAGGTAAAAGATGCCTAAGTGCACAATGAAAAAAAAGGAAAAAAAAAGAGAAAAGAAAAAAAAATAAATATTCCAAGAAGTTGGTCCGAAAATCAAATGAAAAGTGAGAAAGATATATAATGAAAAATGCCAAAGAAGCATTCTCAAAAATAGAAAAAGAGGCCAAAGTGTGCATACTAGACGAGACTGAGAGTTTACGTGTTAGCAAGGGGATGGCGACTCTGAAGATACACTATTGGGGCTCGAAAGTTTTTATTCAATAAATATTTTCTTTTGGAATATATAGGACAAAGTCCAATAATATTTAGGGCATGCTCGTACGACCTCGCTTGACCTATCATCCATTAATTCCATCTAAGTGCATTTTCTTCTTACCATTAAGGGGTTGTTATCTTACGGTGATATGTTGAACTAGTTTGCTTCAACTCGATTATTTTTAATTGTCTTTACTATGCTTGAGATGGGGTAAGTGGATCATAACTCCAAAAGTGTGAGACCCATAGATTTTTGATATCACATGAACTTAAATGCTTAATGTGCGTGGGGGCTTGATAGGCTGGTGGCTGGTTTTAAGTGGACAACAATATCGGCAATCGCGGTTTTTATGTTTATCTGAGCTTTAAGATAACCTAATATGTTTTTAAGATCGTGTTTCTCCAATTCTGATCCCATTCCAATTAGACTTTTTCAAGGATGAAAAAGACATAAGTGTGGGGATATTTGACATAAGGCTAAATATATATAAATTCCTTGTATATTTAATATAATATTTTATTAGTTTTCGTTTGGTTTTTATTAGATTTTGTATATTATTAATTCATTTGAATATTTTAGGTTCGGGTTACAATCATATCGAAAAGAGGGCAAAAATAAGCAAAATGGGAGAAGGCCCGTCGTGCGGCACTTTGGGCTCAGTTTTCTAGAATCTTCTACAAATATTAAGTCTATAGGCTAAGATTTCTAGAATCTTCTACAAGTATTAAATTTATGGTCTCAGATTTCCAGAATCTTCTATTAATTTTAGTTTATAGGCCTTGAAAGTCTATATAAACACCCATAAACTTAACCCTAATAATAACCTGAAGAGCCATATGATTTGGAGAGCTCAAGAGTAGATCTTTAGGAGGTTTTGAAGGCTTGGAATCATACGGTGGCGAGCATATTGATCAAGAACGAAGACCACGAGTTTTATCGCCTTTAATCTTTCGTTTCTTTTATTTTTCACCATGAATTCCTTTATTATTGTTTTGTTTTATTTTATGATGTTAGGCTAAACATTATAGACTGCCCAGGCTTATGATGAACCTACTTTGACGTTGTGTTTTGATTTGGGATTTATTTAGCATTATGGTTTTATGATTTAGTAAAAGGTTTAATTATATTAAATTGATGCGTATGGATATTTAGGATTGTTTGATTAATTATTATTATTCCATAGTTGACTTGATTATTTTTTGTCATTAGGATAGGTTGCTATTAGATCATCTACTTTGTGTTTTTGACTATTTTATGATTGATTCACGATTAGATCATAGGAATAATTATTAATTAATTAAACCTAAGTGTACTGCTGACCTAAATCTATAAAGTGCTAGGTTATTGATAGATCTTTATTATTTGATCTTGCTAGATTTAGTTCTTCGTAAGGAGTCCGTGTAAGTTTGATTATTTAATTATTGTCTATTGAATCAATTAAATATTTTAAACTGTCTTTGATTTCCGCGCTGTAAGGTAGGATTTCGTATAAAGGAACGAAGTCATAAATAATTAGGTAACCATAAGGAAACTTGAATTTTAATACTGGTGTGCGTTAAAACTTGTTAGAAACCCATAGGTGTCTCTTGAGAAGGGTCAGGGGTCCTGTTCGGGTTTTCTCTTAGGTGTCTATTATATGATCCCAGTCCATAACTAAATATTTTCCCGATTAATTAACAACCGAAATTTAGGGGATTCTAGCCTTTAGTTATCTCATCATCATCTGAATTAAGTCCAAGTTCTAAGTTTTGTCGTCTTTAGTTTTCTTAATTAGTTTAAATTAGTTTAAAATTACTTTATTAGTAAAACCCCCCTTAAACAAATAATAAATAAATAATTGTGTCAGTAGTTGAGTCTAATTTAGCTAATTTAAGTAATTAAAAGAGTCTCGTGAGTTCGATATCTGGACTTACTTAGCTGTACTAGAGTCGACCGGTTCACTTGCCGGTTAGTAGTTTTAGTTTAGTTAAGAGTCTAGAATTTATTACTTAGTGTCTAGATTAGCGTGTTTTTATTATACTACTTTTAGCACATCAGCTAGTCAGGGTAAGTAGGGTGTCGAACAACGAGGAGTTTGTGGTCAGTGTGAAGTGAAATCGATTCCTAACATTATGAAGTGAACTATATCAAAGTGCTGATCACACTAGAAAACGATTTGAGTTTTATAATAAACGAACAATTAATCAAGTATTCAATCAATTAAACAAAGCAAATCACACCTGGAAATTCAAGTAAGCAAACTAACAGCAAACTCATGCACTTAACAGATAAACTATCTTGTGTCGTCTATAGACTGACTAACCGGTTAAACCTTAGGCATCCACGCTCGCTAACATACGGCACTGGTTATCAAATGGTCCTTGCCAGTGTGACTCAACTAAGGGTAAACGTATGCTTTCTCACAATTAACAGGTCAAAACAATCCTACGAGCAATTATTATAGCAACTGACAAACTAATCGTTCTGATCGACAAAAACCTAAACCGACTGAACGCAAGGACATACTAAACATCAATACTCATAGATTAACATCAAGATAATTACAAATCATTCGTTCTAAAACACATGAGAAAACTGAAAATTACAATACTTTACATCCCGGGTATTATTTGAGAAGATTAGCCGCTCATGGTGTCGATGGAATCTTCATGGAGTCCGGAGTTCATTTGATGGAATAATAGTGGTTTTCCTCTCTAAGAATTGTTTCCAGCCTCCAGAGATGTTTTTTTCTCAAACCCTAACTTTTTCCTTATATAGGGTTTTTTTAATTAGCGACTCCCGTAGTTTATTTTGGTCTAGCATATGGTACTCTAGTTTTAGCAAATGGTATTCTGGCTCAGAAAATGGTACTCTAACTTTAGAGTATGATACTCTAAATCAACAAACCATACTTTAAAAACTCCTGATGTACGCTCCTCTTATGCTCAGCATATGATACTCTGTTTTCAGCATGTGATACTCTAAAATCAGCTTTTACCCAAATCCTCCGGTTTTGATCATACACTATCACACATCATCCCGGGTCTTCGTTCTGTGCTCATACAGGTCCTTATTAGCTGCGTTAAGTACTTGTGACCTAAAACACAATAAACACGTATGTAGTACCAAAGTTCCTAAACTAAACGAATAAAACGACTAAGTTAGAAAACTAAAATATGTACAAATAAACCGAACATCACCCCGCGACGATAAAGACTAGATATTTAATTTTTTTGTATGTTACATTTATGTTCAACAATTTTTTTGTTAGGTAATTGATTTGAAATTGTTAGTATTATTTGTATCTGAAAAATAAAAATAGTTGTATCTAAATAAGTTATTTGGGAGTGACTTCAAGGCAAAATCATAATTACTACGGCCGCTTCAATGGCTAGAACAGAACTAATGGTGACTCCAAGAATTCTCCAAAACAAAAACCTTAATCGCGAATAGAAGAGAAATCGATCGTCTTCGTTTGTACTAGTGTGATAAACGAACCGCCAGCTATGATAGTATAGTTGTATGTATTGTGCCTATATAAACACGATGTCTGAATCATCATAATGTATAGAACCCATATTCATATCAATACAAAAATTCTTGTTTGATCAATTTTGTGTTAATTGAACTTGTTTATCAATTCCTTTCAAGAATTGGTATCCGAGCAAGGTTTGATTCACAAATTAATCAATTCCCACGTCGTTCATGTTTATCAATATAAATCATATTGAAGATCGTTCCAGTCCCTAAATTGATCATCAATCAGAATTCATCAAGTCTAATTGGAATTCTTACAATAATATAGAAACCCTAATCAAATGAATCAATTGATTCAGTCAGTCCAATTATTGTTAATACCCAGACACGCCTCAACAATTGCAGTCTATTTCAAGAAGAAATCAGTTAATTTTTTTTTTGTAACAATTTGTTTGCATATATCGTTATATGACGGGCAAGACTAAATGGAACAGAAGAATCAAAATCCAGAATCTGTTCCAGAGTTTATTTAAGGATGGAAAAGAAATGAAATGGAAGGAAAGAAACAAATTTTGTGTTCCAGAGTTTTTTTATAAGGAAAGAAAACAAAGGAAATGGTAGAAAGTTGTGTTAGTGAGTTTCATTAAATCAAGGAAAAGAAAACAAATGGAAGAAAAACAAGGAGAAACAAAAACCAAGTCGGAAACAAATGTTTTCTTTTCAATTTGGAAAGAAATAAGAAGAAAAGAAATGAAAGATAAAATAGGAAATAAATGAAAACAAAAAAAAATTCTTATAAATGAAAACAAAAAAAAATTCTTTCTTTCCCTTTCTCCTATTAAGTGAACTCCGGAACAAGCAAAGATCCAGACCAGGCATATTTTTCCGTGTTCTTCATTGTATATCAATTAAAGGCGTATTGAAATCTAGATCACATAGAAACCAGAAAACACATCAGATTCAAATTTGTTGAAGAAAAATTTCGGAGTCTGAATCATCATAATATGTTTTTTTTTCTAGAACCGTTGATATCCAGGTTTTATCAATCCAGACTTTTTAAATTCTTTTGTCATAGAACATTAGACACTAGAATTCCATTCGTTCTTGGATTACTAAGAAACCCGTAGATTGTTGACAACATAGTGATTTTAAGGATTCCCCTTTAGAACCGAATTATTGCAAATAGTCTGTATAGCAAACACAAATCAGAATATTGGTCTTGTGATATAATACAAGGAAGTGGCAACACTTTCTAGTTTTCAATGCCCTATCCTAAAACCTACAAACTATACGATGTGAGCAATACATATCAAGACAATATTAGAGGCAAATTGCCTTGGTGAAATAATTGAACTGCTTGAAACCAAACAACCCGATGTGAAGAAAGATAAGATGGCCACCCCCTATCTTTTTCAATCATTACCCAAAGATTTGGTGTTAAGTTGCAAAATGCAAAAGTGCAAAGGAAAAATGGAACGCATTGAAAACTTGACACATAGTAGTAGATCTTGTACAAAAGGCACACCTACAAACCCTAAAATCCAAATTTGAATTGTTATAAATGAAAGAGGATGAATCTATTGATTCGTTCACCGCAAAGTTGAATGATATTGTTTTTTAAGCAAATGAATTAGGATCCACTTTTGAAGAATCAACCCTAGTACAAAATTTGCTTAACTCTGTGCTAGAAAAAATCATCCAAATAGTAGCATCAATAGAACAATACTCGGATTTAGACGGAATGACTTTAGACAAAGCGATTGGAGAACTTAAAACATTCGAGGAACGGGTCAAGTCTAAGAAGGGTAGTCTAGTTGAAACTCAAGACAAGTTTTTATTTTCATGGCATGATAATAATCATGGTCGTGGACAATCAAGTGCAAGACGGGGGAGTAGGAGGTTTAATCCACGAGGTCGAGGCCGTTGACGGTTTACACAATCATCATCCTGAGAAGATTCCACTTGAGACCCGTCTAGAGACTCTAACCAAAATAGAAGAAAGTTCACTGGTGACACGAGAAAGGTTAGATGTTACAAATGTAACAAACTTGGACATTATTATTCAAATTTCCTTCAAAAGGATCATGCACAAGATCAGGCCAATCTAGTCGCAAGAGAACGAAGACCCAACCCTTTTAATTGCAATATGTGAAGACCGTATAGATCCCCAGATTGTTTCCTTAAGCGAAAATAAGATCAAGCCCAATAACTATAAGTTATCAGATGAAAGTATGTGTTATGTCAACAATGGTGCTAGTACCCATATGACTGGTTCAAAGAGTTGCGACCAACATTTATAACATTCCCAGTCATAAAAGCAATATTTTGAGTCTAGGGCAACTAACAAAAATCAGATGTAAAGTCATTATGGAATACAACTAGTTGTGTTTGTATGGCATAAAGAAAACACTTCTCATGAAAGTCTAACGTTCGAAGAATAGACTTTACATAATTAATTTGAAGATTGGTACACCCATCTCACTCTTAGAAAATTTGCAAGAGAAGCATGGCTATGACGGACGACTTTGTCATATGAACTTTAACGTGATTAAAGAAATGACACGGAAGAAGTTAGTTAAAGGAGTACCTCGAATTACAGACTCCTCACAAGTCTGTGATGCTTGTTTTCTTGGAAAGCATAGTAGATCTCCATTTCCAAGACAAGCCGAATCTAGATAAACTAAACCATTAGATTTAGTTTCAGGAGATCTCTGTGGTCCTATCTCGCCATCAACTCATTCAGGAAAGAAGTATATTTTCTTAAAAGTAGACGACTATAAAGGTACATGTGGGTATACTTTCTTAAACCAAAATATCAAGCATTTGAGATGTTTAAAGAATTTAAGATGATAGAAATAGAGTTAGGAACCAAATTGAAGATGTTTAGAACTGACAGAGGTGGAGAATTCACGTCAAATGATTTCTCCAAGTTCTGTAAAGTAAATAGAATAGCAAGACAATTTACTGGACCATACCCCCTGCAACAAAATGGCATAGTAGAATGAAGAAATTGAACAATCCTATCTACTACTAGGAGTATGCTAAAGGCAAGTAGCATGCTCAGATTTTTTGGGTATAAGCAGTAAGACATGTTGTCTACATCCTGAACCGAACACCGACCAAAGATTTAGTTAATAGAACACCTTTCGAAACGCTTAAAGTTGATAAGCCAAATTTGAAGTATCTTAAAGTTTTTGTTTGTAAGGCATATGCAAAAGTGTTACTACCACACTTAGAGAAGTTGGATTATTGAAGCATTGAAATGGTTATTTAGGTAGTGAACAAGTATCAAAAGCCTATAGACTTTTTATCCTAGAACAAATAGAATTTGTATTAGTAGGGATGCACATTTTAAAGAAAAGGAGTTTTGGAATTGGAAGGAGGATGTTAGAGGTAATAATCATGAAGAAAAGGAGTGGACACAATTTATAGTTGAAGATGTTCCAACTACGATTCTACCCGATAATCTTAAACCTCAGTTTGAACACATTCAAGTCAATCATGATAAAGATGAAGATGAAGAAGCACCTCATTCACCCGTAAATCCACCAAATTCACCAGTCACTCGACAATCGTACACCCATGAACCAAACTCTAAAACATATCCAATCTCCTCTAGACCTTATGATCATACATCATTACGCTTTCAAAGTTCAGAAGATATTTATGCTCGAGAACCAGAAGTAGATTTGGATGGAAATGAATTATTACTACTTGAAGAAGAACTAGAACCTATAAAGAGGCAGCAGTAGATGAAAAATGGATTGAAGCTATGAAAGTTGAATTAGATTCAATCAATAGGAATAAGACTTGGATTTTGACCGATTTACCCAAGGATCATTTCTAGGTTTGAAATGGGTATTCAAGACCAAAAGAGATGCAAGTGGAAATATAATAAAACACAAGGCACGTTTAGTAGCAAAAGGTTATGTACAAAAACATGGGATAGAATTTGAAAAAGTCTTTGCACCAATAGCAAGAATAGAAACTGCACGTTTAATCTTAGCCTTAGCTGCTTATAACAAATGGGAAGTACACCATCTAGATGTAAAATCGACACTCTTACATGGAGATTGAAGGAAGAAGTGTACGTTTCTCAACTTGAAGGCTTTGTGAAACCACAAGACAAAGTGAAAGTTTACAAACTTTCAAAAGCTTTTTATGGACTATGACAAACACCATGTGCATGGAATGTAAAGTTAGATAACACATTGAAGTCACTTGTATGGACTATGCTCATTAGAACATGGAGTCTATACCAAGACAAGCTGAAACTCTAATTTGATAGTTGGAGTTTATGTTGATGATTTGATTGTCACCGGATCACTAAAAAAACAAATTTACAAGTTCAAATCACAAATAGAAGGAAAATTCGAAATGAGCGACCTAGGTTTATTAGCCTACTACTTGGGTATAGAAGTCACCCAGACATGGGGTGATATCTCAACTAAACAAACTAGTTATTTGAACAAGATTCTTAAGGACTCAGAAATACTTAAGAGCAATGACACAAAGATACCAATGGATCTAGTACTTAGATTAACAAAATTTGAAGGTGGAACTAGTTAATCCCACCAAGTATAGAAGTCTAATAGGATGCTTAAGATATCTCCTTCAGACGAGGCTAGATTTACGTTATTCTGTAGGATTACTTAGTCATTTCGTGCAAGTACCAAAGGAGCATCATCTCAAATCAATAAAGCAAGTCATTCTTTATATCAAATGAACAAAAATTATGGTATAACTTATCAAAGCAATGGAGGATACAAGTTAATTGGTAACAGTGATAGTAGCTATGGAGTCAGCACTGAGGAAAAGGCACAACAAGAATAATATTGTATTTTAGAAAATCTCCTGTTATTTGGTGCACTCAAAAGCAACCTACTGTAGCATTATCATCGTGTGAATCAATATTTATGGCAGCAACCACAACATGCCAAGTATTATGGTTAAACAGATTACTTAATGTTTTAACTGGATGGAAAGAACAAAGAGTAACCTTGATGGTTGACAACCCATTAGCAATAATCTTAATGAAGAATCTCGTGTTTCATGGTAGAAGCAAGCACATAGATACTCGTTATCACTTCATACGTGAATGCACTTAAAATAAACAAATAACTGTGGAGCACATCGCTAGAGAATTACTAAAGGCTGACATCTTAACAAAGGCGCTACCAAGAATCAAGTTCATCACAATGAGAGAACTACTCAACATCAGAGACCTACTACAAGTTGATCGTGATTAAGGGGGGTGATTGTTGGATATAATCACACTCAACTCGCACAAACTCAAAAGGTCGTTTATGTCATTTATTTATGTTATTTATGTTTTATTTAGTTGTGTAAATGTAAACAAGCTACCAGGGCTAATTGTGTCATTAGTATATAGTTGTATGTATGTATCGTGCCTATATAAACACGATGTTTGAATCATCAGAATGTGTCAAACCTATATTCATATCCATACAAAAATTCTTTTGATCAATTTTGTGTTAATCGATCTTGTTGTTTATCAATTCCTGTCAACAGATAGCACTTCCTAGGTATATATCAGTGCAAGTACTAAGCGGAAATAATATATCATACACACACAAATGAAAAGTAAAAGAAAAACAAGAGATTTGTGGTTCGGTCAAGGTGACCTACATCCATGAGCTACAACCATGATGTATAATTTATCAATTCCTGTCAACAGATAGCACTTGCTAGGTATATATCAGTGCAAGTACTAAGCAGAAATAATATATCATACACACACAAATGAAAAGTAAAAGAAAAACAAGAGATTTGTGGTTCGGTCAAGATGACCTACATCCATGAGCTACAACACAATACAATAGATACGTATACATAGCAGTGTTGTAAAACTCGGCTTAGGCGCTCCTTGGCACACCACTACACCACTTTTCTTCTCCAAGGTCAAAAAACTCAGAATCGGCCCTAGGCGGTCCAACTCGGTCTAAACAAAATTTTGACTTTTGTTAAAAAAACTCAATTTCTCCTAGAGCCCACCACTGCTTTTTTTTTTCCTTTTAACGCTAAGATGCAACCTAATTTCAATTCTAAACTTGCAACCACCATCGTTATTGTCCAGTTTGAAGTTCTAAACTCGCAAACCGCTTATTTAAGTTCGACTACTGCATGTCTTTCACCAACCGAGACATGTTCTTGAACTAATATGTACGTGTTATTGATTGTTTTTGTATTTTTCGTTTATATTTTGTAGAATATTTAGTAAACTTTTGATATTTGACATATATATAATCTTAGAAATATGAATTTCTTTATAAAATACCATATTTGAGTACTCTCCAAGTACATCCCACCTAGACCGAGTACTCGCAACTATCTAATCAACCGCCCTACGAACGCCTAGAGACTTTTACAACCTTGATACATAGTGACCTAATTAGGGTTTCTACTTACCGCACAACAAACATTTGATAGGCCTAATTAGACTAGCCTCAAAAGGCCTTCACAAAACAAAACCTAACAATTGTGACAAAAAAAATCTTAAAATTGTTTTATAGAAATTTTCACAGCTTTGCATCCTATTTCAAATCTGACAATTTTAGCGACAATTTTTGTCACTAAATGTTGCTAATGATGCATAATCTTGATAGAGTTATGCGGTCTACTATACTATTTGAAAACACTTGGAATGCTGATGTAGATGACACTCAGGATCTCTAGATGTTACAGCCTATAACTCAATGTGCGGAATCAATTGAGAATGAATACAAACAAGTAAACATTAAGCACATATTCATTGATAACTTGAAGAATTACAAGATATGACTTTACATCAACTTTCTCTCTCTACTCTCTCACTCTAAAAATGCCAAAAGTCTACATGTCAACGCATAAGTCCCCTATTTATAGGAAACAACATGTAAAACATCAAGCACGAATAAGATATACGGCGTATAAGTTATACGCCGCATAACTTATGCGGTACTTGACTTATGCGTTGACTACACTTTATACATTTGACATTTTAAGCCCTATACAATCATATCTAATACATCTAAGACCCTAGCAATAGACATTATGCTCTAACAAACTCCCCCTTGGATGATGATAGGTCTTCGATCTTCAATCTTCAATTTTTCATCCCAAAAACCATTTCCCGATACTCCCTCCTCATATTTTCCCATGAACGTTTATATGAGGGTTTTTGATTTGTGGGAATCGATATTCCAACACCCTTGTATTGGAATTTCTTCAACGATGCAATCCTAATCTTTTCCTTGATCTCATCCTCTTTTTCCATCTCCTTCTGTGCTTCCTCTTCACTCATATCAAACCATTTACTCCTCCATACTTCAACATAATGAATTTATTCTTATAACATATCTTTATTACTTTCTGGTATTTCATAGCAGACACATGATGTTTATGACGTAAAAATTGAATCTTGTACTTGTGCAGCGTCTTTATGTCCTTCTATGAGCAGTTCACCAACCACATGGGATCCATCACATCTATTGCATCCCATGTTCCATCTCGGTTTAACACAATCTGAGCCTCACCCCTATTCTCATCATAATACCACCAACGAAAATAAACGTGAAGGTTTTGCTCCATAGGGTACATCGGAATCACCTTCAGAGTTTCTGGCTGTTTATATCTCCAAGTCTTCACAAAGTCATCCGTTTCAGGATCTTTCTTTACTTTCGATACATGAAGATATGGAGTTTGAGGAGTCTAGCTTCTGAATCTGCATTTTGCTTGACGTTTAATAAACTCCCAAATCTTTTTCGCCGGTCCATGTTTAGGACAATATAATAGATCTTTTTCAACTATGTCCACCACATCCATCCACGGTAGAGATTTTAACTCGCATAAGCTCTCAAAATATTGCACTCCAAATGTTCTTCGAACAACAATTTTCCTGATCTTTGGCAGATACGCAATACTCACAACCTTTCCAAGCTTAGCTTCTTTTCCCTTTTTGTTATACTTGACTGGATTCAAGTATATACGTTTCGGTTCAATATTCCTCCTTTCAAACCAATTCTCCTGCTCTTGACTATTTACCTCGGCTTCTTCAGTAGACTTACCTTTATCAGAAGGTACAGGATTACCTTGATCATCGAATTCCTGACTTATCATGTCAATTTCCTCATCAAATTCAGGAAACACATGATCAACAGCGTTTACATATGTCACAGGCTCCTTGTTCAATTCCTCTTCTTCAATATGCTCATTTACCAGAACATTATCATCAACTGTTCCCAGATTATTTTCAAAATCGAACTCAAACTCTTCTTCAGTTATGTTTAGCATTATAGCTAGATCTTCTCGTGTTACTTCGATCTCACCTTCCTCCAACTCCTCTCAAGTAGATGTAAATCTCATAGGAGGCTTGTAAGCTATGATAAACATCAAGTATCTCAAACTCATCAACACTACTACCAGCTTGAGTAGATTCCTGAACAGGTTCACTTTCAATAACTGGTTCAATCACAGATTCAACATTTGCACTTGTAACAATACCAATCAACACACCCAAACCACCACCAGCACTTGGATAATCTTGATCATCATCATCATCATCATCATCATCATTATCATCCTGAGAAGGAGAATCTCCATAATCTAACAACTCTTCATCTTCCTCCTCATCCTCTGGCTCTACAGGCTTTGCAGCAACTGGTATAACGTGTTCAACCACTGGCTCAACTCTCTGTTCAATAACTGGTTCAACAATGATCTGTTCCAACACAAGCTCAACTATTTGTTCTGGTTCATGTACAAATCCATATGATGATCCACCAACTTCTGGAATGTCCATATGTACTGTTGGTCATCAATTTTCCCTTTACCCTTTGCCTCAACACGGTCTTGGTCATATTGTACTTTGAAATTGCTTTATTCAGACAATGCTTCACCACCATATACTCTAGTAAACACTTTATCTTCAAACTTCCCAAGTTCTTCAACAAGATTAATACCCAATTTGTCTTCCAATATGGTAAAGTATCTCAAATGAAGATTTAACAAGTCAGCTTGTTATTTTCGTCTTATCTCACCATCTTCAATGATCTTCTTCTGTTCAGCATTTTCCTTCCTCAACCTCTCATTCTCAATCACCAAACTATCAATTCTAATTCCTTGCTCAGTAACGATCGCTTTCAATGAATCATGGTCTCTAAAAGTAGGAAAATCTCCAAAACAACTAGCATCAAGAGACGGTAAGCTAAAATCAAGAATTTTTTCAGTAGCCTTTGGTGAAACATGTGGCACTTGAACTTGTAGAGATGGTTCCACAACTGGTGTCTTTAATGCGTTGTCATCTCTGCCCAAGTCTACAACCGGTTCTTCCACAACAAACACTGGATTGATAGAATTCACTATAACCCCAGGTTCTTTAACATCAGGCTCATCAATAAGTTTTAACTAGGGAGATGTAGCCCTCTTTGACTTCTTCTTTATACGAACTTTCTTTAGCTTAATTGGCTTCTCCAAAACCTCTTTAGGAATGTAAGTCTCGTCTTAATCATCTGTAGACTTTCGTTTCCTGGAACTCTCAGCCTTTTTCTCAAATTTAGCTCTCGGATTAGCTAATCTCATCCTCCGACCTTCTGAATCTGACTCTGTTTCCTCCGGACCTTTCTTCATGATCTTTCTCTTCTTGGGTAATTGGAGTAACAACCTCTTTTTTCATGATCTTTCTCTTTTTCTTCTTAGGTGTTACAGATTCACCTTCCGAATCAGACTCAATCTTGATAAAACATTTACCCACTGGTTTGAACTCCAAAATTAATCTTTCTTCTTCAGCTCTGTCAGAATCACTTCCGTCATTCCTCCATTTGTTATAAGACAAAGCAACATAATCTGGATTCTTTTGATGTCCAAACAATCCTCTGAACTTAGGAATATCAGCTTCCTTCACAAATTTATACGAAGCTAACTTGGACAAATTATTCCCAGTAACATGATCTAGAAAGATCTTAGGCCCTTCCTTTTGACAGTTGGAAATACTTCTTCAACAAACATCTGTATAAACCTCGGATACTGCAACTATTGATCGTCTCCAAAATTCATCTTAATGTTGTCTAGAATCATGCGAGAGAAGTTGTACTTAAGATTTATGCACAAAGCAGCCATTGTGCTCATTTGGTAATCAAGAATCTCCTCGTAACCTCCTTTTCTATGTCCAAGGCAATGAATCACAATATGCACAAGATAATGGAATGGCCTTGACAATGCAGTCTTCCTCAATGCTAATCTGTTTAATGAATTCCTGTAACCCATCCTTAGCATGCACCCTTTCACCATCTTTTCGTCAAGATCAATAGGATCAGTTGATACATCACCAAACTCTAAAACCTTTCTAATCAGGGCTTCATCCACCACAATATCCTTATCTTGCACTTTCGAATGAATATCCTTCCCAGATACCTTTGCATTTTTCCACACTTAGACACTATTGCTCTCGTAAGGATCTGCTGAGTGTGTGATGGCCTTGTATATTTTGAATCTTCTCAGAAATGGAATAATGACTTTGAATTTTGCTGCTTTAGGATCCTCTTAATTTAAGTAAGCACATATGTTGTGCTTCGGATCAGTATTCTTAGCTTTCTTAACCATCTGCAAAAACAAATACACATGTTAATATTGAATTTATTCAACGTATAAGTTCTAGTCAGCGTATAAGTCCATAGCTACGGATAAGTCCATCTTAACGTATAAGTATGAATCAACGTCTAAGTCCTATCAGGGTATATGTATGCTAGCGTATAAGTTTGATTTAACGTATATGTTTGAATGTTTGACTTTGGTCAACGCATAACATATACTCCGTATATGTCTAAACATATACGACGTATATGTTTGTGTTTTGACCAAACTCAATATTATTGATCTACAACTTTGAACATACAAATTGTCAATCAAGCATCGATTATGTCTGTTATTTGATCATTTGAGTTCAATTTTATGATAATGAACATTTTACTGGTCCAAACTCAGTAGATCTGAACGTATAAATTTTATCATTAAGATCTAACCAATTAAACCCATTTTAAACCAGTTAAGTACTATCATCGTACTCGTATCAACAATCTAAAAACTAAACAATTATAATTTGCATCAAACACTGGATTATCCATATCAATTGTTACTTATACGTGAACAAGGTACTGTTCATCATCAGATAATCAATAATTTACCTTTAAGATCTGAATTGGTGTGTAAATCACCAAAGCAAATAACCACTATCAAAGTATCGGTAGAATTTGTGAAAAACAGAATCAAAGTAGAGAGAATTTGGATTGACAGACGTATAAGTATGTACATATGCGGCATATAACTCTCATATATATACCCTTGAACTTATGCGACGTATAAGTATGAGACTTATATGTTGCATAAGTATGCTCTTGAAAGCTCTGTTTTCACGTCCTATTCACACCAACATAATGTTCCAAGTACAAATTAATGTTCTTGTACATTATAAGAATAACTTAAAGAAGCTCAGTTTGAAAACACTCTATTTTACCAAGTCCAACTTAATAACCTTGAGTAACACAGATAAACGTTTTGATCTTTTGAACATAACAAGATTTGTTGTTTTAATGAAAAACCTAGAGAGATGGTTCACCCACACATCAAGAGTCGGAAACTAAATCAGAAAGAAAATCTTTTGGTTTTTCAAAAGAAATATCAACAAATGAAACTTGAAATTTTATTAATAAAAGAAATACAGAATTCACATATTTTTGTGAGTTTTGAGCAGGGAATCATATTGACCAAATTGTCCTTCCATCACAGTTTTGTTTTCAGCGTTTATTATGACTAGTGTTAAGTCAGTCATTGGTATTGTTGTCCACCTAAACCTCTTAAACAAATGATTCAAGAATCTCTGTGATACATTTAATTGGTTCAATTAGACACAAGATATAAGGATTTATCAGTTCTAATCTTGATTCGGGCATAATTTGATTTTTACTAAGTCACCGCAACTTGACTTAAACCTTGAAATCAGAAGATAAAAACACTTTCATTTTAAGCTTATTAGCAAATAATCCCCACTACAAGACATACCCTCGTTATCACGCAATACCTTAAGGTCCTTTCCCATGGATGAGATGCACGATTTCATCTGTAGGCTTGCATACATTGTGTCCCTTGTGGTCCGTTTCTTAATGGTAATAAGATGCGAGCAAGGGGACAAAGTATGTCTAACAACGGATTTTGATCAAGTCAGTAATGAATTTAGTACATAAGTACTTGTGCGATCAAGTTTAATGACTTATAAAGCAGCTTAGTCTACAGGTTTGCTTATTAAAGCTTGTTTAAATATTCATCAAAATGAATACCCAGATGATAAACCGCATAAAGACCCAATGGATCCAGGAACCTTAAAGCATCCCCTCAAGTTTAAGGCCATAAAAACATACATCATTGAAGCGTTAACCACTTATTGATAGCTATGTTTTAACAAATTTTAAACCATCATTCTGATTAAAAGGCTTGAGTATGACCAGCTATTACATTTCTGCCATCATTATCAAGATTTTCGTTAGAAATTAACACCCCATCAATTTGGCAATTTAATTTTATATCACTTACATTTCCTTACTAGTTTGTTTTAAAGGCATACCAATGCACTAATACAATTAATCACACAGCCTTTTATACCTACTTTTTTTACTGGATTTGGGACCAGATGATCAATGTACTATCATCTTCCCTTTTTTCTTCAAAAACTTATTTTCTGAGGAGCAACATTTTTTAATATTTTTGTCATTTGTTGAATTTTATAATGTTTTTGGCTTTTTCAAATTTTTCAATGTTTTTGGTTTTTCTAAAAATTTTGACCCCCTAAAATCAAAAACTATATGAAAAATTATTTACAAAAGAAAATTTGACTATGATGTTTGGGTTCACAAGGTATCCAACACACCTATAATCTCGGTAACCCTCTTATCAACACCGCCCAAAACTTTTAAACCAATAAGTTTTAATAAGTAATGAAATCTTGACTTATCAAAAGCTTTAGTGAAAAGATATGCTTTTTGTTCACCGGTGTGAATTTTATCTATGGTAATCAACTTCTTTTCGTAGCAATCATGAATGAAGTGATACCGTATCTCAATATGCTTAGTTTTAGAGTGATTTACCGGATTCTTAGTTATGGAAATAGTTGCATTATTATCTTCGAAGATAGGGGTAGTAAGAAAATTCAAACCGTAGTCCCGCATCTGTTGTTGTATCCAAAGAACCTGAGAACAGCAACTGGAGGCAGCTACATACTCAGCTTCACATGTACACAACGAAACCGTGGTTTGTTTCTTGCATTGCCAGGTGACAAGTCGCTTGCCGAAGAACTGACACCATGCCGTTGTAGATTTGACATTCAGCTTACAGCTTCCATAATCTGAATCAGAATAAGACATTAACACAAACTTATCGTCTTTTGGATACCAGAGACCGACCCCCGGACATCCCTTGAGATAGCGAAAAATTCTTTTGACGATAATGAGATGTGAAACCTTAAGATTTGACTAATATCGGGCACATAAACAGGTAGCATACATGATGTCTGGCCGAGAATCAGTAAGATACATCAATGAGCCTATCATAGATCGGTATAATGTTTGTTTAACCTTCTCCCCATTGGGATCAGGACCGATACTATGATTCAATGATAGAGGAGTACTGATTGTCGATGCATCAGTCATGTTGAACTTCGTCAATACGTCATTGACATACTTAGTCTGATGGATAAAGATACCATCTAACATCTGTTCTACTTAAAGTCCAAGGAAAAATTTCATCTCCCCCATTGCACTCATCTGAAATTTCATCTTCATGACTTCTTCAAACTGCTTGCACATATCATCGTTTTTCGACCCAAAAATTATATCATCGACATATTTCTGCATGATTAGTAGATGTCAATCAAAAAATTTGGTGAAGAGTGTATAGTCGATGATTCCTCTGATAAACCCGTTGTCCAAAAGATGTTGGGACAACGTCTCATACCAGGCTCTCGGGGTCTGATGGAGACCGTAAAGGGCTTTATCAAGTAATTACACTTTGTCTTTGTGGATCGGATCGACAAACCCCGGTGGCTATCCCACGTAGATTTCTTCACTGATCTTCCCATAAAGAAATGCTTATCCAACTGATAGACTTTAAAACTTTTCCAAAAAGCAAATGCTAGAAAGATCCGAATTGCCTCTAGCCTTGCAACTGGTGCATAAACCTCGTTGTAGTCGATACCTTCTCTCTGATTAAAACCCAAAACAACAAGTCTTGCCTTGTTTCTGACAATGATTCCATTCTCATCCTGTTTACACTTGAACACCCATTTGGTGTTAATCTGCTTCTTATCTTCAGGTAAGTTTACCAATTTCCAGATCCCAAGCTTCTCAAACTGCATAATCTCCTCTTGCATGGCATTGACCCAGCTTTCTTCAGTTAGGGCCTCTTTATACGTTTTCGGCTCAACCTGAGAAATAAAACATTTGAATGAGAATTGATTTTGCAAAGGAGATATCTTTAAGTAAGAACACAGGAGATTTTGATCAATTTGACTTCTCGTTTGAACTCCAGCATTCAAATCTCCTATGATGTTATCCTCCGGATGGTAGGATAAAGTTCTTGGCACCACCTCGGTAAGTACTGACACTTCATTGGAGATTGTTCTCTCACACTTCAGAAGCAATGTTGGATGGAGAAATAGCTTCAATAATTTCCTCATCTGATTCACCATTGTCATCAAAAATAGGATTAGTCTATGGCGTGTCATTAGATTGAACATGATCTGGTACAACTTGAGGAACTGACACCAGAACTTCAGGTGTTGGTACATATTCTTCTGACGACTGTTGATTGTATAACATCATCAAAGTCTCATAAGAAAGAATCTCTTTAGGAAGTTTGAAACTCTCCCAAAGGCTTTCGTAATCAAACAGCCTAGAACCCCCTAGTCGTTGAACGGTAGGAGTATATCTTTGACAATCAACGTTTTGGACTTGAACAATCTTGTGGAGGCTAGGTATGTATACACGTTTCAGTGGACTAGCATACCCTACAAAGAATCCTTCAACATATTTGAGACCAAATTTACCACTAGGATCAAGAAGCTTACACGTTGATCCAAACGGTTCAAGCCACTTCAGATTCGGTTTTCGACGATTTAGTAGCTCAAAACACATCTTGCCAAATTTCATGACTGTAAGCACCCGGTTCAGTGTATAACAAGCTGCCGCTACTGCTTCTGACCAAAAGTTCACTGGTAAATTTGAATCAGGTAGCATAGTTAGAGCCGTTTCAATCAAAGTTCGATTATTTCGTTCAGCAACCCCATTTTGTTGTGGTGTGTACGGTGCACTGAATTCATGAAGAATCCCCCGGTCATTACAGTACTCAAGCATTTTGTTGTTCTTGAATTCCGTCCCATTGTCACTTCTTATTCGACGTATTGGTAGATTATACAAATTTTCCAGCTTCTTGAATAAGATCATTAGGGAATCATATGTCTCATCCTTTGATTCCAAGAACATTACCCACGACAATCTTGAATAATCATCAGTAACCACAAGACAATAAAGTTCTCCTGTGATACTTTTGACATTCACCGGATAGAATAGATTTATATGAAGACGTTCGAAAGGTAAGTGATAAAGTTGACAATTTTCTTCGGATGTGGTTTCTTTGTCTGTTTTCCCTTTTTACAGTCCAAACACTCTTCATGTAACTGAAAATTTCTCACATTAACTCCTACAACCAAGTTCTTATGAATCAGATGATTCATCTTCCTCAAACTTATATGTCCCATCCTTCGATGCCATAAAACTGACTCCCTTTCAAATGCTCTTGAGATGAAACATTGAGCAGATCTTGAAGATGTTGATGCAGTGCTCATATTCATGACATAAAGATCAGTTTCTCGAGGAGCACGCATAAGAATCCACTCTTCAGGAATTTTGAAACCCGGTTTCAAAATTAAACATTCTCGATCAGTGAAATGTGTAGAGAAGTTTTTATCACAAATTTGTGATATGCTCAGCAGATTATTTTATATCACAAATTTGTGATATGCTCTGAAATGTAGTTGACATTCTCAAATGTAACTTTTCCATTCGTCAAGGTACCTTCACCAACAATCTGTCCTCCTTGGTTTCCCGCAAAACCAACATACCCTCCTCTTATTGATTTAACATCATTCAGCAAGTAGAGAGTACCCGTCATGTGCCTAAAGGCTCCACTATCCATTATCCAACAAGAATCGTGAGATCTTGGAAGCCCCTGCACAAATAGTTAATAGTTTTAGTGAAACAAGTAAACCCAAGCCTTTTTGGTCTTGGGTTGTTTGAAGTTCTTATATAATAACATTTCATCATCAAAGTCTGATTCACAAGATAATAGATCTTCACTAGTTATTTGTGCTTCAGATTCAGTTATTACTTTTTCAACAACCTCTGGTGGTTTAACAACACTTTTTGCCACCCAATTTTGACCTATGGCTTGCCTTTTGTTGTAAGATGTTTGAATTGTTTTTGAAACTTTTGAATTTGAAACATCAGTTTTAACAACTTTTTCAACGTCAATTTTAACTGACTTGTCTCGTTTTAAGATTCTTACATTTTCAGGAACAGTTACTGGTTTCTTCTCAATCACATAACCTAAGCCAGGTTTCTTGATAACTGGTTTTTGACATGGCGCATGATCATTCTTAAAACGATTTGGACATGCATAGAAAACATGCCCAATTTCATTACAATTGAAGCAACGTCTCCTGTCAAAAAACTTGTTAACCTGAGATGTCCTTTCAGATTGCTCACGCTCAGCTTTTTGTTGAAAAAACTCTTAGTTTGTTTGATTTCTGAAAACAGCTTCTTTTTCAGATTCTGATGTCTTACCATGCACAAAGACAATCTTTTTCTCTTTAAGTGGTTTAAATCGATGAGATTGCTTGTGATAAAAACTTGTTTTTGCAAATCTTTTCGAATCCACAACTTCCTTTTCTTTTCCCAACCCATGATCTTTAACCGTTTCCTCGGTTAACACTGATTCTGCCACTTTAACTCCAGTTGACATATCACATCCAAAACTCTCATTCTTCTCACAATCATCATCAGCAGACTTTGAGTTATCATTATGTGGAGTGTGATTTCCACATTTAGTGCCTTTTTGAAGCCTTTTGGTTTCATTGGAATATAAGCATTCCACATAGGTGGAGGCACAGCATGATAATCCTCTTTTATGTTCTTAGTCTCATTATCCTTATATTTTGATGAATTTTAGGGATAATGTGATCAAGAACATAAGATGATGCATCATAGCTTACTAACTTCAAATTAACTCTTTCAGTCTCAATCTTGAGTGTTTGAAGCTCAAGTTTGAGTGCTGCATTTTCATCTATGTGTCTGCTGATTGCAATTTGTTTGTCTTCAACCGTGTGTTTTAACATTGAAATGGTCTTTTGATCTTGTAAAATCTTTTCCCATAAATTTTTTTCACACGTTTGAAGTTTCATATATGCCTCATTAATAACATTAAGATCAAACAATGCTTTGTCATAGTGCCTTTTCAACTCTTTAATTTCAAGAGTCTTAAAGTCACATTCATCACAAGGCAATTCACATTTTTCACAAAAATTTGAGTTTAGAATTATCTCATTTGCCATGAATGCTTTATCGGTTGGTTCCTCACTTGAAATTTCTGAATCTTCATCCGTCATGTCTTCAACAGTTCCATCAACCACCTTCTCCTTGGAATCTTCAATCTTACTTGATTCCTTGACATCTGATTCATCCTCAATGTCTTCTTCTCCAAAATCTATCTTACCGTGTGGAACTTCCTATCCATTAAACCAACCTGCAAAACTTTCAATTATATCAGGTGGAAATAATGAGGTAAGATAATCAAAAGGAACCGTGTGAATTCTGTCATAGGTTCTTGGAAGATTGTTATCAGATTCATCTTGATCAACTTCTTGATCAACCTTGTCACCTTCTTTGTCATCATCCATCAACTTAACCATATCCTCAACCGGCTTGACTTCTTTCTTTATATCAACCTTCTCAACCTTTTCACATTCCTCAACAACTTCAGCTGCATTAGCTTGAAATACCGAATTCTAGTTGAAACCCTCATCTACTTGAGCAGAAGTAGCCTTTTGCTGTGATGTAAAAGCCTCTGATTTCTTGCCTTTGATTGAATCAGCCTCATTTTGAGAAGGGAGATGATAAATTGCTTGCTTA
Organism: Bidens hawaiensis; assembly: GCF_021521415.1. NCBI lineage: Eukaryota > Viridiplantae > Streptophyta > Magnoliopsida > Asterales > Asteraceae > Bidens > Bidens hawaiensis. The sequence goes on from NW_027491733.1 coordinate 696,687, forward strand.
TAATAATCCATTCCAAATGGATTTGCAGCATTATCATCCACATTCTTGCTTGTGTATTCCCTCTTGAAGTGTCCTTTTTCTTTGCATTGGAAACATCTCACTTTGGAGTTGTCAAACCCCAGCTTTGAATTTGAACCATCCAATACATTTCTTCCAGTGATCTCTTTGAATCTTTGAGCTCTTCTTATTACACTCGCCATGCACCAACGGATGCCAATCATTTCCATCTCTGCTGGGTCGATCTGATCATAATCTTATTTTGTCATATTGTAGTTGCCAATCCGTCCAGCAACTAAACATTCATAAAATTCCAGAACTGAACCCAGAAATGCCATATGCTCCTTGACAGTTTTAATGGTTAGGCACCCAGTTTTCTTCAAATTTACAGCAATGTTGCACTGTAAAACATCAGGGTCTAGTGTATTAGAAGTTTGAGATACAGGAATGGTCCCTGAGTAACTACTACTATATTGTGGAGTAGCAGAAGTAGCAGGTACACTAGTTACAAATGCTTAACCAGTTTGTTCAGCACAGAATGCAGTGGGAATCTTGGGATTAGACGTAACACTTGATTGTGAACCTTTGTAGTATAATCCCACGTCTTGTGATACGGCTGTTGATTTCATATTTTGCTTCTTTCTAAGCTCCAGGTCATGAGCTTCAAGCTTCTTGATAAAACTTTCAAGATTTAGATGAGCATATGCAATGGGGTTTGATTGCTGAATCATTATAAACTATTCTTCAAGTAATGTACCAGCAAGTTTATCAATGTATTCATACTCTGGTTTGTCAATCTTCAGCCTCTTCATTTCATTAGCAATATCTTTCAACCAATTGTGCGAAAGATTCTCTCTTTACTTGAGTAAATATATCAAATTCTTTCTTCAACAGTGTTATTTTACTATTTCTCATGTCAGGGTTTCCTCGATCTTTGTTCAACAATGCATGCCAAATTGAATAACACGAACCATTATGCTGCAATAGTTGAAAAATCTCAGCTTTGATGGCTTGTTGAAAGAGATTCAACATTTTCTTCTCTTTTAGGAACAAAGCTTTATCCGCATCAGCAATATGAGACAATCGATAATTTTCCCCATTCTCATTCTTGGGAATAATGTACTCTTCCTCCACGGCTGTCCACGTTTCGTAGTTCAAAGCCTAAACATACGTCTCAAACTTGTCGGCCCATGACGGATAATCTTCCATTCTAAGAAGCTTGGGAGGCTTGTTGGATGTCCCCATTTCATTTTCCAAGTTAATGTTTTGAAGTAGGGCAGACGGTTGTGACACAAACGCACTTATGTTTTCCATGTTGGTCAATTGGAAGTCAACGTATAAGTTTTGTTCTTGGTCAACGGATATGTTTGATGAATCGTCAACGGATATGTTTGATTAATGGTCAACATATAAGTATTGGAACAGTCAACGGATAAGTGTGATATATGGTCAACGGATAAGTAGATAGTCAACGTATAAGTAGCTATCGTATAAGTATTCACCTTATAACATATGCGGCGTATAAGTTATACACCGTATATGTTATACATGACACACGTAGACATAACATATACGGTGAAAATCTTCATTTTGGAATTTTGGAAATTTGAGAATTCAAATGATGTAGGAATTGGATGAAAACTTGAAGGATTTGTCACGGATGTGTAAGGAAGGTCGTGTGAAAGTTTGAAGGACTTTTGACGGTTGAATTGGTAGATAGAGAGAAAACCTTTGAAAACTTGAAGTATTTAAGCTAGTAACTCTCTGATACCACTTGAAAACACTTGGAATGCTGATGTAGATGACACTCAGGATCTCTTGATGTTACAGCCTATAACTCAATGTGTGGAATCCATTGAGAATGAATACAAACAAGTAAACATTAAGCACATATTCATTGATAACTTGAAGAATTACAAGATATGACTTTATAGCAACTTTCTCTCTCTACTCTCTCATTCTAACATATGCCAAAAGTCTACATGTCAACGCATAAGTCCTCTATTTATAGGAAACATGTAAAACATCAAGCCCGTATAAGATATACAGTGTATAAGTTATACGCCGCATAAATTATGCGTTGACTACACTTTATACATTTGACATTTTAAGCTCTATACAATCATATCTAATACATCTAATACCCTAGCAATAGACATTATGCTCTAACACTATTATCATGACAATCCTTGGTTTCAAGATATCAAGTTGTCCACCTACACTTTAATCAGACCTTTGTCATTTGTGGTTCTATCTTAGTCATGACATTTGTTACGTGTGGTTGCAAATCACCATTATGGACCTAGTATTTGTGGTAGAACATTACCATCATGGACCTAGTACTTTGTGGTGGTGCATTACCATCGTGGTCGTAGTCATGTAGACCCCTGAGTAGCACATGTTACTCATTAATTTCGTCGACGATATGTAAATAATAATCTAAAACTTCAAGTTCTTTAGTGCACTGCAACCGGTGGTGGTGGCAGTGGCGGTGGTAAGGTAGTGATGGTGGCCACGAGGACTGTGGTGGTGGTGTTGGCGACGCCGATGACGGTGGTGGCCAAAGAAAATTGGGTGGAAAAGGGAATGAAATGAAAAAAAAAAGCAAGGGGTGCGGACAAATGGTTTTGGTGTGTTTAAGGGGAATGAGATTTCTTATTATATAATATGTGATTTCATCTAGTGACCAACCAAGCATTCTTTTTCTTTCTTTTCTTTTTTTTTATCTCTCGCAATGGTCTATTTCATTATGTCAGCCCCTCTTGCATACAAACACTACATTATAATCTTCAACTAGCAAGATAGCCTATGCGTTCTGATAGGGTTTTTCGGTTTTGATATATTAACTACAATAAAACAGAGAAAAACAAAATATATAGCTATAATTTGTTCGTTTTGATGGTGTAATTTAAAAAAAAATTAAATCCTATGAAATAATGATTGTTTAAAAAATCGTGAAGCAATTGGTTTTACATAATTACATGTTTTTCCAATCTAGTGTTGGTGGAAAAAATATTTATCATTATGGTGTCCCTTAAAAAACTATTTACCAAACTAGTATTGATTGAAAAAAACATTTATCATTTTTATGTTTTTCATTTATTTTGTATACACCTTTTTCCTTTTAAATTTAGTGTTTTTCTATTTGTTAATTTAGTATTTATCTTGGTTTTACATTTCTTATACAATTTTTATCCAATATATCTAATAATTTATTATTTATATTTTTTTATATCAATCAACCTTTACTTATTCTTTAAGTAACTCGTTCTAAATATTTTCTTTTATTTAATTTCTTGTTTGATTTTTTTTTATTTTTAATATTTATTTTTTGTCTTTTTGTTTAAATGTATTTGTTTTATGGATTTTATTTTTTTTGTTTTTTTTATACGAGAATGAACTTAATCAACACATATCGAGTTTATGTTGAATAGCCAATGCAACGTCTACATTTTATATCATTTTTCTTATATATTTTTATATCCAACCAATCTAAAATCTTATTTTTATTTTTCTATCACTCACCTTTACATATTTTTTCTAACTCGTTGTAAATCTTTTCTTGTGATTAAAAAAGAAATGTTTAATTAAACTTGACCCGCTTAAATGAACATGCTTAAAAAAACCAATCGATAAAACCAAGACGTTAGTAAAACACATGCGTTGCAGTGACTATTAACGCAAATTTGGTCAGTATCGGCTAGGTTTGTTATGACACCGGACTAAATTTACAAAATAAATTCGTAAAATGATCATATTTAATATAAAAAAACAACAAAAATCGCTAAAGCTCGGGTGTTGGTAAAACAACTGAGTTGCAACAACTACTCAACGCGAATTTTGTAAGTACGGATTAGGTTTGTTGTGCTACTCGATCTAAACCAAAAGTATAAATTCGTAAAATGAACATATTTAAAACAAAAAACACTGTTGAAATCAATAAAACCCAAGCGTTGGTAAAACGTAAACGTTGCGGCGGCTATTTAACACCAACATGATTGGTGTCAATCAGGTTCTTTACGGTACCAAACCAAACCCAAAAACAAAATTCATAAAATGAATATATTTAAACAAAATGACAAATAAGAAAAGAAATAAGAAAGAAAAGATTTAGAACGTGTTACTGAAAAAAATAAGAAAAAGGTTGATTGATAAAAAATATATAAAAAAGAAGTTATTAAATTTATCGGATAAACATGTATAAAAAATATTCAACAAAAATAAATAATATACCAACTAGATTTAAAAGTAAAAAGCGAATACAAAATAAATAAAAAACACTAAATAATAAATACTTTTTATAGCAACACTAGCTTGGTAAATAGTTTTTGAAGAAATATTAAAATGGTAAATCTTTTTTCTATCTATACTAGTTTAGGAAAAAACTATAATTACATGGAAGGGAAAATTCCCAAAATGACCATATTTTGAAAATATGTTCCAATTTTGTTCTCCAAACTTAATAATTCAAAAAATGTCATCTTCTAACTCATATTTGACCATACATTAGAAAATCTAACACGTCTTTAACAACGTGTTTGTATAACATGTCGTCAAAGACGTGTTAGATTTCCTAACGCATGGTCAAAGATGAGCTAAGCCTCCAAACGCATGGTCAACGACGTGTTAGCATCAAACATATAGTCAAGACATGTTAACTTTTTGTTTGTTTTTTTTAATATTATATTATTATAACTAATTTACTTATATTTGGTTTTTCTTTTATAGCTTCTAATATAAAAATTTTTATGTTATTTTTAATATACCGAAAATACATGCTTATTTTTATCCACATGCTCAAAGATGAGTTAGAGAGATATATTTTTGAATATATAAAGTTTGAGAGATAAAAATAGAATCTCTTTTCAAAGTTGGTCTATTAAAGTTGGTCTATTTTGAGAATTTTCTTTTAAAAGTTTTGTATAACAATTAACAACCAATTAATAGAATATTAACGCCACCATAACATGACTTAATTAAATTAGAAAGTAATTTCAGATTCCGTAACTAACTTGACCAAATAAAAAGTGCAAATAGATAGGGAGCTACCTAGTGTAACCAATTAATAGAATATTAAAACATCATTCACATGAATTGATTAAGAGTATAATATAATTTCAGGTTTCAGAACTAATTTGACAAAGAAATAAAGTGCGAATAGAGGCAGCCACCTAGTGTAACCAATTCATAGAATATGAAACCATCATGCACATGACTTAATGAAGAGTAGTAAATAATCTCAGTCTGTAACTACTGCCTCGTGCACCATAATGTTTTTTTAACGACCAATGAATAAAGTATGGTAATCGGGGTATCCTAACGAAAAAAGGCGACTCTATGTGTCCGCGATCGCAGACAGCGTGGGTTGCCCAAGTCCACCATCTCCTGTTAGGGAAAACCCAAGGTCCATTGTGATAAAATCCGGTTGGATTGAATTCGAACTTAAGACCTCGCAATATCCGCTCTAAATCTTCAATTCCCTTCAATACTAGTTGAGTTAAAGCTTACTGAACACCTAATGTAAACGTACTTCGTTTTATGTGAACTTTGAAACATAAAGAAAATTCTGATGGCTCTTTTGAAAGTCCTAAATCCTGTCTTGTAAGTGATGGCAAAACAGAACATGTCGATGTGGACACTTTCACCTTGGTTATGAAACCAACGATTATACATGCAGTTAGTTCTAAGTTTAACCCTCTCATTAAAAACACCGATGGTCGATATAGATCAAACATCCGTCACTAAATTGGTAAAGGTCTTTACCGACGTAAACCCGATTTTGTACCAATATGATTGTGAATCATCTGATTTGTACCAGATTATGAATTATGATGAACCTTTCAGCGATGAAATTACGAACTGATTTCATAAAACAAAAGAAACATTTGTTTTACCAATGTATGCGGAAATTATATTTTTTCACTGAGAGGTTTTAGAAACAATAAAAATGTTTGTATAAAAACACCCTGGTTTTAATTACAAACTGGTAGGTTTACCCGTCACGATGCAGCCTGTTTAGATGATGATTAGTAGGTAATCAAATTTAGATCTTAAACAATAAACTGCCTAAACCCTCATATGCTAAAGTAAAAAGTTAAACCAGAGAAAACTAAAACCAACAATGAAAGTTTGTTAATATCAATAGATGAAAGTGTTAACAATTTCTAGACTTACTAATATATTTTCAGTAAATCTTGTCACTTAAATCAACAAAAAGCTTATGCATATAATAAAAGATAAATCAAGCGAAAGCGAAACTAAAGACGTGATTACTACAAAGGTTCAAAAACAAATATGGATGCTGGTAGTAGCATCTTACTTTTGGTCGTTCCAACAGCCAATAAAGCTATTGCCATCCACTGCAAAATTTAGAGCCAATAAAGCTATTGGAACGACCACATTACCACAATATACTGCCAACACAAAAGTACCAAATTAGTCTTCAACAATGACAAATTAGCACTATAATGGATTCGATATTGTGAATATCAATAGTAGATAGGAAAAAGTAAGTAATTTGTTCATCAAACATTCCAACGAAGAACCAAAGCGTGTTAAGAGTAGAATCACAAATAGACTCAAATTAGTCATCATCATAGCCTTTAGCATCTAAACCGACCTAAAGTCGCCGTACGCTGCCCGCCACCATAGACGGGCAAAAACCCCTAGACAACAGGGTAATAGAGATAGAAACGAAACATGCAAGACCACGGACTTGCAATCGCGAGTCGTACAACAACAACAGTAGTAAGCCATCCACAAACCACCCACTTACAATAAACACCCACTGTCATCGCAGAAAGGCATAAAGCTTCTGCTAAACCATCAACTTACAATCGCCGTACACTGCTGCCATAGACGGTTGTATAGCTGTTGGTGACGGTAGGTCGGAAAAAGTTTGAACACTGACAATCGGCCACCTGCAACAACATAACCACCACAAACACTCCGCCGCCAAGGGTTTCGAATACGAACCTGGCAACGATCGACTATGGAAAGTCACCCAAGATTGATAACTGCCACCACCACTCTACAGCCACCAAGGGTTCCAAATCAGAACCTGGAAACGATAGTGGGCGGTGGATTTTGGTTGGCCTCTGACCACCATCGTAAGGCGGAGACAAAGAATCTTCCAAAAACTCCACACAACCACTGCCGCCGGCCTCATTTGTCGCCGCCACCGCTGCCCCGTGGAGCCCACCCCGTTACCGGCCTCCCTCGCCGTTGCCGCTGCTATCCCGTGCGCCGCCGCCAGCCCCTCGCTACTGTTCACCAGCCACCTCCACCGCAGCTGCCGTTTCCTAGTGCACCGTCACCGTCGGGTCTCGTTGTCACCTAGTTCGTTAGCCCTTAGTGTCTCGACCAGTTATTTATTAACAAAGGTAAAATTATATATATATACATATAGGGCCGTCTCCGAGGATTTAAATACCTCGGCCGAGCCGGAAAAAAAAAAGCCCATAGCCTTAACGAGTAACGAAATATATAAGCTAATTTTTTAAACGAGGCTTAATGTTATAACAATAAACATAGAAAAATGTATTATTAAAATCAAATACTGTAATAATTAATGATTAACCAATTATTCGTGAAACTCTCTTAAGTCCTAACATTGGAAAAAAAAATAGCTTGGTCCTTGGTGGCTAGCTTGTTCAACCGTGGAGGAGCCTGATGGTTAACAACGAACCAACAGCAGTGGTTAGCTGGGTTGGTCGTTGTTTAGCATTCGCAAAGAACGAAGGAACTTTTAGTTTGGGCCCAATAATTTAAACTTAATTAACTGGATTATGGATAAAAAATTATTTCGGGCCCAATAATTATAAGATGGTAAAGAGCAATTCATATTTTATAAGTTTTATGTTTTTAAATTTATATATAAAAAATATAGATACAAAAAATTTTGGCCCCTAAAAATTACATGCCCCGGCCGACGGTCCGACCGGCGCCACCCTCCAGCCGGCCCTATATATATATATATATATATATATATATATATATATATATATATATATTATCGGTTTACATTTATATATATTTAATTGGTTTTCGTTGTAACTCTACTCGTATGATTTGTAACCGGATCCTGTCGGGTTTTTGTTTTGGTGTTGATTACTTGTTTACTTTTCGCTACACATTTATTAATTAATAGGATTAATTATTATTTATCACATTTTTTAAACTGATTTTAATAAATATAATTTTAACTAATCACCTCTGAAACCATATGAGCAAAACAATTGTTAAAAGAGACAAATCGAAGACGATAACCTTAAACCTGGGCACTACAAAATGAAGTGAAGAAGCAGATAGAAATGAAGCATGCGGTCACATAAAAAGGTGTCCGTAATAAACAATACTTATTGTAAAGTATTTAAGGAAAGAGCACGTGTACTGAAGGTAATGGAAAGATTTTACAAAACAAAATGCACCATGTACAAAACAGGTTAAGCAAGAAGTACAGTTATATAAAGCACAAACCTACTTGAAATTGTACAACATGAGATGCACTACTTACAACCTATAATGCAGCAACATAGACGAAATTGTTATTATATAAATACAGTAAGGTTTAATTTTGTCTACCACGTTTCTTCAAATCTGCTATTTCAATACAAAATTTTAAAATATGCCTTTTCCGTTCTCAGAGTTTCATTTCCGTCGCAATAACTCCATATTTTTAACTCAGTTAAATATTTTTGTTGAGTAGAGGGTATTTCGGTCTTTTTACTAAAGCACAAGCATATTGCACATGGGCTTTTTAGACAAGCTAATGAATGAGCCACCTTGGTTCGAGCTTGGCTCGTTTACAAACATAGTGCGTTCCAAGATACAGGATTTTAGACAACCCTACTTCTTAAGGGGGTGTCTCCCAAGAGAGTCTAAAATCCTTTTTCCTTTTGTAATTATCTCTTTAAATTGTAGAGTCTTGCCGGGTTTCGTCTCCTTTACAAGAAAAAAAGAAGAAGAAAAAGCCATGTAAGGTCTATCTAGGTGTTAATTGATCTATTTGGTTAAACACTCACATAATTTCTGCTTCTCATGAGATGATTTACAAGTTATATATCATTGTACCTGTTCATGCAAACATATAATGGGCTAATTGGCTTGAGGAAAATTTGCAAAATAGTGATTGGCCCTTGGATAGTTTATTTCACTCAAATGGGCCTGTCCCAGCAATTCCAATAGCCCATTTTCAAGAAGTTTTAAACCCAGGCTTAGATAGCGGCACAATTAATTTAATGGCTCTTCTTGAACAACAAAATAGAGAGGAAATTTTATCAAATCTAAACAAGGAGCCGTATGTGGAATCGGTGCCGACTAAGACAAGAGACACTAAAAAGAAAAAGAGTGGTTTGAAAAGCAATAAGAAAGGTCCACCACATTCCTTAAAACTCAACAACATAATCTAGAGCTCAAAATCGGTCTCCTTCTCAATTTTGCACATGTCCATAGACTTAAATTCCTCTATTTTCTTTTTGTTTTCAAAATAAAATACATATTTCTTGATTTTAGATTATTAGTTTACTTAAAACTATAGTAAAATAATTTGAAAACAAAAAGAAATAGAGAAATTTAAGAAGGGGTGTGTGTAAATATAATGTAATTGGTCTTCTAATGAACCTACAAGGGCATCTACTCATAGACAAATAAATGAATAATCATATTCTTTGTTCTTCAAAACAAAACTCATTAATTGAATAATTTCATAAGATTAGAAAATCAACCTAGCCTAATGTCATAACCTCAACGCCAAATTCCCTAATCCATGGAAACCCGTTCGGATCTTGTTGTTTTATAGCCATGATTCAAAATGACCAAAGACGTTCAATAACTTTTGTATAATAACATAAATTGAATAATTTCAACCTAATGTAAATTCGACGCATAATCGTAAGATATGAGAGTTGGGTAATCGTAAGATATGAGGGTTGGTGATCATTTCATATGTCATTTCTTGGATTTATGTGAGGGTTGGGTAATGGGCCAAGAAAGGTCTTTTTACATGTTATCTAGTCACAAATTAGCTTTGGAATATATGTATTTTAAAAGACGTTTATAAAATAGTATCTGAATTTTAAATTTTATTTTATTTTCAGAAAGATGAATTCAAATCAACCAGAATTTGAAACCAGAATTTGAATGGGTTCTCAACAACTAAATTCTAGTTGGTTTGAATTCGTATTTAGTTTTAAAAACGTTCAACTTGAATAACCGAAAACCGGATTCGATAAACACCTCTAGGCATTACACAATTTTCTCCTATTGTTAACGCAGCTACCATACTTCCCGCTAAAGGGAAGGAAGCTAGTACTTGCTACAAAGGGATGGACTGTAACAACTTACAAATAAATAAACTAGTCAAAATGAGTAGAATATGGGAGTTTTCATCCCATATTAGTGGAGGAAAAAAATATATCATTCCAACTTGATATAAATAAGAAAAGAAGTTCTTGTCCACATCGCTAGATTACGAAAATTGTGAGCTCCTTATAAGGAAGAAAACTCATATGATAATATTCTTGTATGGTAAGACACACTCAGTGGTCCTAGCGAGGGTGTGAAGCACCCGACGTGCACGAGCGAAGTGTGACGCAATGTTGGCGCTTTGATGGCACACTTCGCATGCTTGCATCGTCGCGAGCAACCTTAGTTTTCTTTTTTTTTGGACGCTCTACGCGATGCACAAATACACAGCTTGTTGCGATACGAGATGACTTGTAATAATTTAGAATTTATGTGTTCATTGATGTGCTAAAAGTAGTTATATAAAAACAAGATAATCTAGACACTAAGTAATAAATTCTAGACTCTTAAACTTAACTAAATTACTAGCCGGCAAGTGAACCGATAGCTAAGTAAGTCCGGATATCGAACCCACAGGACTCTTTAAATTACGTTAACTAGCTAAATTTAGACTTAACTACAGACACGACTATTTATCTATTATTATTAGGGGGTTTTACTTAAAAACTAAAATTAAACTAATTAATAAAACTAAAGACTTAAAAACGACTTAACCCTGGACTTAATTCAAACGATGACAAGATAACTACCTAGGCTAGAATCCCCGAAATTTCAGTTATCAATTAACCCGGGATAATACTTAGTTATGGAACTGGGATCGTAAAATAGACGCTTAAGAGAAAACCCGAACAAGACCCCTGACCCTTCTCAAGAGACACCTATGGATTTCTAATAAGTTTTAACGCACACCAGTATTAAAAATCAAGTTTCCTTACGGTCACCTAATTGATTACAAACTAGTTCCTTTATACGAAATCCTATGTTACAGCGCGGAAATCAAAGGCAGTCTAATATATTCAATTGACTCGATAGACAAAGTTAACCGATCAAACCTAGACGGACTCCTTACGAAGAACTAAATCTAGCAATCCTAATCAACAAAGACCTATCAATAACCTAGCACCTTACAGCTATTTAGGTTAGCAGCACACTTAAGTTTATTTGATTAACTAATATTATTCCTATGATCTTAATGCATATTAATCATAAAATAATCAAGAACACAAAGTAATTGACCTAATAGCGACCTATCATAATGACAAACAATAATCAAGGCAACTATGGAATAATAATAATTAATCAAACAATCCTAAATATCCATATGCATCAATTTAATATAATCAACCCTTTTAACTAGTTCATAAAAACCATAACGATAAATAAATCCCAAGTCAAAATCAAACGTCAACAAAGGTTCATCATAAGCATAGGCAGTCTATAATGTTTAGCCTAGCATCTTAAAATCAAACAAAATAATAATAGACGAAATCATGACGAAAATAAATAAGAACGGAAGATTAAAGGCGATAAAACCCGTGGTCTTCGTTCTTGGATGATAAGCACTTCGCCGGCTGATTCCTAGCCTTCAAACCCACCAAATATTGCAATCCTAAGCTCCAGGAAACTCCAAATTCGGCTCTGATTCGCAGGATATGCTTAGGATTAAGTTTAGGGGTGTTTAAATAGGTTTCCTGGGCCCAAAACTGATAAAAACAGAAGAAAATACGCGAAACGGGATGCCCGACGCGCCGCGCGGCGGGATACGGCCTCCCGGTCGCGCGGCGCTTCTGGTGAGGGGGCCTGACCGGTCCGGTTCGTTTCCTGATACGGTCCGGTTCAATTCTGATGCTCCGGTTCACCGGTTTGGCTTATTTTAGCTCTTTTTTCGCCATTTTTAACCAGGAACAAGTATCAAAACCTACATTATTCAAATATGTTAGTAATATACAAATTCTAATAAAATCCGGACGGAAACTAATAAAATATTATATTAAATATACAAGGGATTTATATATATTTAGCATTATATCATTCATCGTGCTACACGTTGCCATCGCGATACGCGGCGTGGAGGTTACGTTGACGTGACACGTTGCCTGCCACGTGGTATAGCTAGGGCTGACTCCTATAAGGCCATCGTGCTAGGCGATCACCCTCTTTTTAGACCGTCAGATACGCGACTAGTTCCAAAATCAGCTATAAAAGGGGAGGAACCTAGGCTTAGTTTCGTCATCCCAAATAATTCTCTCTCTCTCTTAATTTATATAGAACAAAAAGAACTTTGGTGACGCTATACACCGATTGGTCCACTTGGTAAAGTTTGATTGTGTTAACTAATTCATTTTTTTCTTTTTTGGTTTGTTCTTTTGTTTTAAAGTGATAATTAAAACGATTATACACGTCGACTCACCGCTATCACATCAAAGACCAACAACACCCGGGTTTTACAAACGATCGGGTGGTTTTTACCAACATTTTTATATTAGTTTCTTTACCGTGATGGAAGTAAACAAAACCAACTTAATTTGCCTCGACACACTGCCATGCACCTGACACTGACAATGCTCGGGATTTACCAATGCCCGGGATGATTGTCTACTTGGCAGCGTGTGATTGGGCCAAGTAATTTACTTTTTTTTGTTTTCTTTAAATTGGTAATTAACGGTTATTTGCGTCAACTCACCACTGCCATGCTTGGGACCGAAAACGCTCAGGTTTTACAAACAAACGGGTTTACTAACCTTTTTGTTTTAGTTCCGGTACCGTACGAACGTAACAGAAACTTAACGAATTTTCATAGACTCGCCGCTTCAAGGCCCGGGAACGAAAACAGTCAGGCTTTATCGACACTCGAGTTTGACCGATCGACACCACCCATTGGTCAACCTTAGTTATTATATTTTTTTTTATTTTTGGTTTTGGTCTTGATACAATAACACACGTAACTGAAACCGACCAAATTCGTGTCAACTTACCGCTTTTCTGCTTGGGACCCACAACGCTTAGGTTTTCCCTGCCCAGGTTTTACCGACCTGTCCCGGTGCATGCGCTGGGTAAAACACTAGTCCTTATATAATTAAGGTGTTGGTATAATACCTCGAGTTGTCGTAACCAATCCGATCGAAAGAAGCTTAGTACACGAACCCAAAAGCTCTGCCTAAACAAGGTAAGACTTTGTGAGATAGTGTAAATATTCTAATCTCGTGATTTTCATTCTAATTATCGGTTTATATTATCATATATATACTACATTGTGTTTAACTAGGTGCTTAATACCAAGAAGCTCTTTGTTTGTAAACGTTCAAGGTGAGACATTCTAATTTTTGTACAACTCACATTTGTGTGAGCCAATTGGTTTTCCAGTACTGTCATGATGATTTTTAAACTTATTAAACTCATGACAGATAGTCTAAATGCTTTCAAAATATTTTCAAAGGGCTTTAATTACGTTACAGTGATTAAGTCTCTATACACGTACGGGATAGTTACTAGTGATATTGTGGGGGGTTTTGTATACAAAGCATGCCTAATAGGCTATTACACGTTACTTATTGGACACGTGTTAGTCAATAAGTATTATGACTACAGTCACGGATACGGTCGGGTGACAGGTACTTTCGGTAATTTGTGAGCAGGAAGGTGTAAAAACATCTTACTGCTATAACTGTAAAAATTGTGTCATTTATAATTGAATATACTCACCAGTATTTCTTGCTGGTTAAATATTTTTAAACATGTTTTAGGTGACTTCTTAGAGACACAGGAATGATGTCTTTGGGCTTCCAGCTTAAATAAGTGGCTTGTCACCAGAATAAAGAAATATGTTTTTATAAATTAGGGTGCATCCCTATAAAACTTATGTTTGTATACTTATGGATTTTATCCTCAGTTTATAAAATAAGAATCATGGCATTTTTTAACTATGATGATTTTTCTTAACTATGATCCTGATGAATTTTTCTGCTGTCAAATATTTTAATAATAAACACCGATACCACTGCTAGTGTTCATGGCCCTCTCCCGGGGTATAGGGTCTGGGGGTGTGACATGAACACAGGTGGTTGTACAGCCACCAGAGGAGTTTGAGTCCGTATTTCGACAACTTGTTCTTGATTTCCTGAATTTAAGACAACCAATAGGAGTTAGCTTGTCCAATAAGGACTAGTTCTTACTCTTGTTAGAGGTGAGAAAACTATGCTTGGTCTAATAACACATCTTAACATTTTAGCAATTGAACCAGTGGTCAGGGGTGGAGGTAAAGGTGAGAAGGTCAACCTTTTGCACTGCATAATTGTTGAGTAGCTCTCCAAGCTGAAGGAAGTTTCCCCGAACACTTTCTGGTGTTAAATCTATCCTCTATATTGATTGAAGAGTGTTAGCAATAGGTTAAAAACCAAAAAATCAATAACACTAGTGGCTCTGATACCATTTGATAGGCACTGATCAATCTAGAAAAAAATATATGAAGTTTTTAACACATCAAATATCTAAAACAACAATCATATTTGTTGTTTGATCATCAGTAAGTGTAACTGATAAGAAGAGTATAATAATAAACGTGCCAATCCAAATTGAATGAATCAAAAATACAATAAATAAGGCCAAATATCATTCAATAACATTCTTGTCAAAAAATTATGTCACACCCTGCCAAGGTAGAAGCGCGAGCGCGTGACGTCATGTATACCATAAGCATATGATTATCGCCAACATATATGTATTAGGATAACAATAGGTTTATAAGGTGTGACAAACCATAACTTGTTTTCAAAAAAATTAGTTGATGTTAAATAGGAGATTTTTCGTATATGACCCAAAACATCTACAGGGTTATACATGTGAAACCCTCCAAAAAGGTATCCTAGTTATACATTGAGGTCCCGTCTTCATGATTCCTTATGAGCATTGTTAATTCCCTGAAAAACATACGTTTAAAAAGTCAACACAATGGCTGGTGAGTTCACAGGTTTTGAGATTCGATATGAAATCACGTTATTCAAAAATCGTTGAATCAGTTCGCAAACAAGTATAGGATAACTTATTGAAACAAATATGATGATCCTCTTTAGACTAGCTAAATCTATAAATTAATATGACGAGCCCTGAGCCTATAACCAACCCATGACTTATATTTTTGCCTTGTTTAAATCTCAAAGATTGAGTATACGCACCTTGGTTCGATGCAATATCGGAGGTTAGCGCGACTAACCTAGCGTAGGGGGGATGTCAACGCCAATAGTACTGTTCGTATGTCCCTATGGCTAACCTCGTTAGCTAATGGTTATAGTATGCAAGCAATGGGCTTTTAACACTACATAGTTCAACTCATGTTCGCATAAAGATTGGTGTTTTGTTTCTAATTATCGTATTTAAAAGTAGTTGTGTATGTTTTTCCCTTGGATTTATAAAACAATAAAACAGTAAAAGGGTCATGAAACTCACCTTGTGAGCTCAGTGGTCGTTTACTAGCAGTTCAGTTTAGACCTGAGGTCAGCTTGCTTCACACATCCTAAATGCTTAAAGTCAGTTAGTTACCGTTATCGACTAGCAAGTCGGTTTATGCTAGTCACCTTCTCCCAACTAGCCATTTTGTTTATTATGTTTGTGCCAGTCACTTTAACCAACCGAACGTTTCGATTATGTTGAACCTTGAAAAGAACTGATGGCCAAAAACCAAACAATTGTTGATACAAACAATAATTGTTCTCCACTATGAAGTTTTTGTTTACTACTGCTCAAAACATCTTACCATGCAAACTGCTAATATAAAAGAACTAAAGACACAACAACTAATCATACTATTGAAAATCCAAACAACTGAAGACTAACAACTGATGGGTCAAACATCCGTTGTTTCAAGCAAAGATCAGTAGTTAACATAGAAATCTCTTTAGTCACTTGTTTCTAACTTATTCATCAGTAGTTTATAACTTTTTTTGTTAGATGTCACTTTCACCATTCAGCTAATCAGTAGTTTACCTAGAATTGATGATCTTTTTGATCAACTACAAGGTGCTAGTTGGTTCTCAAAGATCGATCTAAGGTCGGGATATCATCAAGTAAAGGTACGAGAAGAAGATGTACCTAAGACGGCTTTTAGTGCTCCTTACGGGCATTATGAATTGTTTGTGATGCTATTCGGCTAAACAAATGTCCTGACAGTCTTTAAGGATCTTATGAATCGAGTATATAAGCCTATGCTTGATCGTTCTGTCATTGTGTTCATCGATGACATTCTCATCTATTCCTGAATTGAAAAGATCATGCTCAACATCTTCGTGAGGTTCTTGATACATTAAGAAGAGAAAACCTATATGAAAAATTTCTATATGTGCATTCTAGCTTCGAGAAGTTCAATTCTTGGGTCACGTCGTGAAAGTGGGAGGTATCTTGGTGGATCCCGCCCAGATAGAATCTATTATGCATTGGTCTCCTCCAAAAGACTCCAACAGAGGTCAGAAGTTTTCTTGGTTTAGCCGGTTATTATCAGCGTTTTATTCAGGATTTTTCAAAACTAGCCTCCCCGTTAACTAAGCTGACTTGAAAGAATCCCAAGTTCGAATGGAACCCAGAACACGAAAAGGCATTTCAAATCTTGAAAGAAAAGCTTACTATAGTTCCTGTACTTGCTTTACCTGAAGGAACAGAAGACTTTGTAGTTTATTCTGATGCCTCACGTGTTAGATTAAGTTGTGTCCTTATGCAAACAGGGAAAGTCATAGCATATGCTTCACGACACCTAAAGTCGCATGAAGCAAACTACCCAACCCATGATCTTGAATTAGCGGCAGTAGTATTTACGCTAAAGATCTGGAGACATTATTTATATGAAACAAAATGCACTATCTATACTGGTCATAAAAGTCTGAAATATTTCTTTGATTAGAAAGAATTGAACATGTGACAACGTCGGTGGTTGGAATTAGTCAAAGATTATGACTGTGAAATACTCTACCACCCAAGTAAAGCCCATGTCATGGCTGATGCCTAAGCTGAAAAGAGAATTATTTTCCAATTAAAGTACAATCATATAAACTGATTGTAAATAAGGACTTATTTGACCACATTAAAACTGCGTAAGAGGAAACACTAAAAGAAGAAAACTTAAAGCGCGAAAAATTTTTCGAACAAGTCCGACATTTGGAAGGAATAGACAAAGGAATTAAGGTTCGTTTTGGACGAATTTGGATTCTTAAGTCTTGTTCAATTAAAATGATCATTCTTGATAAGGCACATAAATCAAAGTACTCAATTCATCCAGATGCAACCAAAATGCACAATGATTGAAGAGAAAATTATTGCTGGCCTGGTATGAAAAGAGATATCGTTAAATATGTGGAAAGGTATTTGACTTGTTTACAAGTTAAGGCTGAACACCATGTTTTTCCCGATGAGGATCGGATAACTCGATATTGATCTATGAAACCGAAAACGCACGGTGAATGTTTCGTTACGTTTCAGTACTAACCGGTGAACGAAAACAACCGAGCATGTACACTAGACGTAAATAATAACGCGTTGAAGTTCATTAGAAATTTCGGCAGAGATTCGGTACAATTCGGTGTCTCGTAAGATATCGGTTCTAGCTAACTCTTGTAACTAACTATCTCAACTATTTATAATACATGCCACATTCGTTACACACACACACACACCCATTCGTTATATACTTTCGATCCATGAACATTATACCATTCGCGAAGCATAACTCCTTATTCGTTAAGCTTGATCAACAACCATAAGCTTCCTCATTCGTTAATCCTAATTCCAATTCACATTCTTTACTGATCTAGCTCCCATTCGTTAGTCATACCTTCTAATCTTTAAACTTGCATTCCCATTCATTAGTTATGACATGCACATTCGTTACATGCAAGCATCCGTTCCTTCATTCGTTAAACTTCTCATTTGTCTTATTCACTTCTCATTCGTTAATCTTTCATCCATTCGTTAACTTGCATCTTATAGAAAGACAAAGCGACTCGTCGGTTTAACTCCCAACATTTGTCACATTTCATGTACTAACAGACTCCCCCTTGAAAATTGCTGGAGTTCGTTTAACATTAGTCTTTGTCCCTTTCGGTTGGTCTTCACGTGTATCTTTATACATACAATGCCACGAAGAAGGTTCAACTTCCAGCATTTGCCACATTTCATGTACTAACACATCAGAAGCCATATAGGAAGATGCAAACACTAGATATTCCATTATGGAAGTAGGAACACATTACGATGGACCTAATAATGAAACTTCCAAAAGCATCCAAAGAACATGACACGATATGGATAGTTGTCGATCGTTTGACAAAAAATGCACACTTAATACCCATACATGAAAAATATACTTCAGAACGAATGGCAGAAGTGCATATTAATGAGGTAGTGTCAAGACACGGAGTGCGATTATCTATCGTATCTGTTAGAGACACTCGATTTACCCTCAAGATTCTGGAGAAGTTTCAGGAGGAAATGGGCACAAAACTATTGATTAGCACGGCATATAATCCTCAGACCAACGGACAAAGCAAAAGAACAATTCAAACTCTCGAGGATATGCTTCGCGCTTGTGTTATTGATTTTGGTGGCAGCTAGGACAAATATTTTTCCCTTCTCTAATAATAATAGTTACCATTCAAGCATTGGAATGCCCCCATTTGAAATGCTTTATGGTAGAAAATGTCGCACTCCGGTATGTTGAGGAGAAGTTGGCCAAAGAGAACTTACAAACCAAGAAGTCGTAAGTGCAACAAATGAAAAAATTGATTAAATCAGAGAACATTTAAAGGCGGCTCAAGATCAACAAAAGTCATATGCTGATAAATGGAGACGCCCAATCGAATTTCAAGTAGGAGACTACCTTATGTTTAAAGTTTCTCCATGGAAAGGAGTGATTGGTTTCCGTAAACGTGGCAAGCTAAGTCCACGATTCATTGGTCCGTTTAAGATAATTGCTCGTGTTGGACAAGTGGCCTATCGGCTTGATTTACCCAAAGAATTAAATAGTATCCATAATGTAACATCTCGGATTTTTCGTATTTGAATTCGTATTAGTTTACCCGACTCGGGACTGTAATTTGGATCTTTTATATTTATAAAATCTTAAATTTATTAGCATTTAACTTTAAACTTATTTTATACCCTTGTAACTTTCAGACTCGTCAAATTGTGTTTTTAAAAACCTTTAAAATCGCTTAAACCGGCTACAAATCGCGTTTATGGAAGTACATGGACTAATTTTGCCAAACCTTTCCTATTTTTGACTAAATTAATGAAACTTAAGCTCCAAGAAATGTTATAATAGATCCCAAATCCTTTTCTTGTTGTCCAAGCCGAATTTTGTTATTTATTATACCCGATTTTCTCATTAATAGCTTATTTCGTTTCCTAATCGAGTTGATTACTTCATAAATGTATTATAACTCTCAATACTTAATCAAAACATATTCTTAAACCCTAGTAAACCATTGTATCTCAGCCATCATACCTGTAACTCACGAAACTCCCTTCCTCCATTGTCGGTTTCTTCAAAATTATTCAAGTTCTTCAAGTCTTCGTTGACTTTCAAGATTCAAGGGTCTTTGACCTCGTTTATATCCTTGTTCCTTAATCTTTCTGGGTAAGTTGTCTTCTGATAAAATGTGTATTTCATCTAATTAAAAAAAATCCCTCAATCAATGAAATTGATTGAGGGAGTTTTGATGGTTAATTTGATTCCGACTCGTTTAACGACAAAAAAGTTAATTTTAATGGTTTTTCAATTACTGTATCTTCTTATAGGAATTAGCTTTCAAACCAGAAGACTTTTATGTTTGTTTTGAAATTTTGAGTATACTGATTAGAACCCGACTCCCAACTCGAAGTTTGGATTCTGAATAGTACCAGCTCGCTTAAATATTAAAACCTCATAACCTGAGTTTTACACATCCGTTTGATCTGATTCCAGTGGCTCTGTTCTTGTTTTTAATTCTAGTTTATTTTCTCAAAGTTCCAAGTCAGTTCGTGTCAGATAAGTCAGCTCGCTTATGGCTCGGGATTCGTTTATATATTCGTATTTTATCAATTAGCTCACCAGTCATTAAGGTGAGTAATCACCCTCCTATTTTACAGCTTTTAAAACTATTTTGGGGACTTTTTGCGTACCAATATTCATTTATTTAATTTAAACTAGCAAATCATGACTTGTTGAATGATTAAATGTTACTTGCTTATTTGCTTACTTGTTTATTTTATCGCATTCGGAGAGGTCCATCATAA
Source organism: Bidens hawaiensis (assembly GCF_021521415.1). Taxonomy (NCBI): domain Eukaryota; kingdom Viridiplantae; phylum Streptophyta; class Magnoliopsida; order Asterales; family Asteraceae; genus Bidens; species Bidens hawaiensis. The sequence goes on from NW_027491733.1 coordinate 717,243, forward strand.
TATATCGCAGTAAGTATGATCATACGCCGTCTTAGTAGCCAAAGCCCGATTCGCTAGGTAATGGTAAACCGACACCTTTATTTGTATTTCTTTCGCCTTAGTAGCCAAAGCCTGATTCGCTAGGCAATGGTCAACCGACACCAATTATTTGCTCATTATTTGCTAATTTTAATTATCGATATTGATTTGCTTATTTATTATTATTATTATTATTATTATTACATCAAAAATCTGGTGATTACTTACTTAACATGTGTTGTTGATAAATATATTTTTTTTGTACGCATAATGCAAGTTATTCTTTGGATGGTTGAAGTGTTTGAAGAACATTTAGAAAAGACTTTAGGTTATTAATAAAAAGACAATATGTTATTATTGTTTTGGTTTTATTTGTATCTAATTGAGACTTGTGTACTTGGGTGAATTTAAACAAATAAATTAGATATTGTCATATAACTTTTACATGATAGTGTGTTGTGAGCTGTGCACGGTTCGTGCCCTTGCATTTCCGTCATAGCTTGGGGTGTGACACATAACACGTTTCGTGTGTCATATTTAAGAAAATGTTTGTCTGATGAAACAACATTGGTACTGTTAAATGACATTGGATGATAAGCTTAACCACGTAGAAAAATCAGTGGCAATTCTTGATCATAAATTAAGCAACTTTGAAATAAAGATATAAGTTAAGTGAAAGTACAATGGAAACATCGGCGAAGTTCAGATACAACATAGGAAGCCGAAAATGAAATGAGAAAATACTACCATGAGTTATTCGAGGTATGAACAGGTTTCGGGGGCGAAACCTAATTAGGGGGGGGGGGGGAGATTTGTAACATCCCGTTTTATGGATAAAAATAAAATATTTGAAATAGTTTATTTCAAATATTAGTAGGCAAGTAAGTAACGAGTAAAATAACTTATTCAGTTATGAGGTGTTTAAAACGAGCATTTCATGATATTTAATATCGTTTAAAAATATAAAATAAATACTTAATAGTAAAATTTATTATTCTTGTTATAAAGATTGAATGTGTCGTGTGTGACTGTGCTAGTGCAATAATAATAACAATAATAATATAAAAAATATAAGATAAGAATGAGTTGTAGCTCATATGTAGTTAACAGGGAAGTATTTAAGAAAAATATGAATATTTCTCATAGTTGATAAGAAAGAATCTTCATGACAAACGTTTTGTAGCTTGTAAGGACACTTAGTGGGCAAGTAAAAATTGTCTATATAAACCTTAATAATATCGAAAGGTTCTACGGTGAAATATAAGCATAAGATTCTAAGTAGCCGTAGTATGTTTTCAAGAGGAAAGCCCGTATATCCCCCACCCAATTTAGTAACATCAAGAACACCGAACCATAATTATGTTATTTTTGCAAGATTTCATACATGTTTATTTTAGAGTGCAAATATATGATTATTTGAGAAGTGATTATGGTCCAAGTATGTGAATCGGTGACTTGAAAAACGGATATAATTTTAAAATAAATATGATAGTAAAGCCCTAATAAAAATATATGGGTTATGAGTCCCATGAGTTTTGGTAATTAAAACTCCAAAATTTTGATATTATGTATAAAATGATCCCATGAGTTTTAAAATGTTTTCAGAAAAAACAATCTTAGATAGTTAAAGCTTTGTGGACGTGACTTGACTAGCAAATGAACCTTACTCGTGTTTAAAAGTTTGTATAATAAAGTTTGTTGGTAAAAAAACATATTTTCTAGTAAATAAATATTTTAATAAAATAATATGTTACCACGAGTGACATATTTTGAATGCAATCTGAGATCTACTTTGATATATATTTTGTAAAAGTATTATTGATATATATAATAAAAATTAGGGTTTTTCAAACTTGCATCTCTCTTGCGAAAGTTGAACTGTTTGCGTCAAAACTATTTTATAGCCAGAGTTCAAGCGAAAACAATTTCCCCACACCCTATCAATAATTATGCTATTTGTGTATCCTAATGCCAACTTGGATCTAGATCATATAAATTAAAAAGGTTTATAATTAGTCTGGTACTCATTCCGACAACCAAAAACCCGTTAAAATTCCCCACCCTAAATGCCATTTTTGTTTTATATTTTTAGATTCGAGTTTTCGTGATCATGAAAAATAATTGTTTATTGAAAATTATTTATGAAAAGACTGTAGGAAGAAACTTTTGATTCCAATGAAACAGAATGAGTAGGGAAACACGGAAAAAGGACTCGACATTTCTACCCACAAACCAAAAATTATAAACATAGTGGGACAATTCAGTAAATGAAAAGATCAAAAGAAAGTACAACTATCACTGCGTAGGGTACAATTCATTACTAGATAGTTGTTTATGCTTAAACCTTTTCTTATCGATTAATAACGGTTTAAAACATACACCTAGGAAAAATATAACCAGATCATAACTAAAATAACCAAAAAACTTATATCGAGAATTTGCTAGTTCGGTTATGACTATACAATTTCAATTATCGTTATATGTGTATAAATAACCAACAATAAAATCTGCATTTACAATTTTTATAAACAATCTTGCACATGTTGGTTGTAGGTTCAATGACCAAACTAAACCGGCTTTTAAGAAATATAACACAAAATATATCTAAATACTAATATTATTTACTAAAAATAAATATCATGAACAAAGCTTTGGCAACGATTTAGCACTTGCTTGTCTAGACAATTTAGATTTCAAGATTTTGGTCATTTGAGCTTGCATTTTCCTACAAACTTTTTCCAGCTCAACCACCCTCCATTGCATCCCTTCTAAATGTGCTTTCATATTTTCATTTTCATTAAAAATATCTCTTTTCCCTTCATATGGTACAACTTGTTCAGCGTAGATTACGACTTGCTCATGCCTCTCATCATTTGTTTTGGTTGACACAAGTTCGTGTGGCGGGAGAATAAACCGCTTTTGGGTGTCCATACCACGGAAAAGGTTTTCAAGCTTGAGTTGTTGAGCTTTGAGAGCTAAGGTAGCGAATTTTGGCGGGAATTTGTCGTTTTGAGTAAGACGATTGCAACTTTCTGATGAAAGTTTGGTGTAGTCGAGACTGTTGAATATACTTATTCTTTCTTCGTCTGATAATCCGGTGTGGACCTGTATATAATTGTTAGATAATTAGATGTTTGAGTGTTTCACATAAGGAAAATCTCATTGAATTCGAAATTTAAGGGATATCTACCACGAAACCTTAATTCTAGAAGGCGTGTAAGTGGTGTTGGCTTTGGTCTCAAACCGAAATTTGGTTTTTAAGCTTTTGAAAATCGCTTGGTTTCAATTTTTTTGTTTTGGTTTGGTTTCTTTTGTTTTGTCATTTCAGCTTGAAATTCTTTTAAGGAAAAAAAAAAAAAAACAAATTGTCCCACATTAACGAAACTAGGCCAGATTTTTATGTTAACTATTGGTTAATTTATTAGTATATATATTTGGTTTAAGTATTTGGGTACACTTACGTTACAAACAAACGAGCATTTGCAATGTATTAAATAAGCATTGTAACCTAAATATTTTAGCTTAAATATATAATAATCAATTAACACCGTTGACTAATAAAGATTGATAGATTCGTAAGGGCAACTCTGCAACCCCCCCCCCCCCCCCCAAAAAAAAAAAAAAAAACAAGGAACTGAAGTAACAGTTTTTCAAATTGGAAACAACTGTTACCTGAAGATAAATGTCGATGGCATGGTAGATATCATCATATGAGTCTCTAACGGGCTCGGGGAGAGCCTTTACAAGAGCCAAGAATTTACACGGCTTCAAACGCGGATCGGGGGCCACTTCTGCTACATACGAGTCGATCAACCTAGCCACTTTCTTCAACTTGGAAATGTGAATTCCAGGCCCACTTTTTGCGGTCAAGAAACACTTCACAAGCTGTAAAACAAGATTAACATCATAAAGACAGCTTGACACGTGTGGAGACGGAACGAGAAGATTGTCTAGAGTTGCTTGATCCAACTGAGACCCGATCATATGCTCCAAAGCATTCCTGTGACTTTTTTTTAATGTTTAAACTTAAAGCAACCCGTAAAATCCCAAATAAACTCTTGCAAGAAGCTGAACTTTGATCTAGCAAAGAAAGACTATCAATGACGGTTTCAGTTATTTCTCGTTTTTCATCTGACGTGGCGTCGAGAAATCTTGACTTTTGATAGTTAAAGAGAAATCTACTGGTTACCCCCGTGATCGAATTTGTGAAGAATGATCGATTTGACCAAAAGTTTGACTAAACTTGGAGTCAAAATTTTGACTAGATCTTCATACCACCATGTTGACCGCAAAAACCCGCTTCTAAGACTCTCGGTGCTTTTGCTGTCGTTTGATAACCGAAGAACTGAGCTCTCAGGTGATGAGCTAGAAGGACATGACTGGCTCGTTTCACATGTGAAAATGAGCCTAGCAACTACTGAGTCCAAGCATTTTTGAAGAATTTGGGACCGGCCCGAGACCGGGGCTAAATTTAGAGAGATTTTTAAAGCGGATAGAAGCTCGGGCCAACTCCAAAACTTGATTTCTTCAATGCATTTCTTTGTTTGCTCAAGAAGATTGTGTGGCCCGCTGATGGTTTCGTTCATTTCCAAGTAATGTGCAGCACATAATAGGTGGTGAGCGTTGTAGGGGTTTATCACGATTTTGCCTTTGTTGTAGCAGAATCTTGAAACAAGCTCGAAGCTTTCGGGCCCGCCTGGAAAATCATGTAATATGACTTTGAGATTCGTTGTGGCGCCTTTGGATTTATCGAATAAGTTTCTGAGTTTTCCACAGTATGATGAGATGGTGTTCTACAACGATCATGAAACAAATGATATATGGCAAAATATAAAAAAACGAATGACATTTAGTTATAAATAGAAGGGTGTTAACCAACAAGAATATATGAAGCTTTGCATTTTAAAAATGACCCGTTTGACCAAGAAAGTCAAAATGTATCTTCGTATATAACCACGAAAACCTTAAGAACGTACGCGAATTTGAATCCTAGAGAGAACCTGTTTGATCAAAAAAGATCAAAATGTATCTCAATATCCATTATCTTGAAACCTTTTAAGAATCAATGTTGTTTTGAATAATGGAAACAAAGTGTTTGACCGAGAAAATCAAAATGTATTTTTACATATAACCACGAAACCCTTAATCACGTATGCGATTTGGACTCCGAGAAAGATCCCTTTTAACAAAAAGAAGTCAAAATATATCCAGCATTCATGATCTTGAACCTTTTAGGAATCAATGAGATCTTGAATCTTGTATGGACAAATTGTTGACCAAGAAAGTTAAAATGTATAGCACATATGCCATTTGAAATCACATAAACAACCGATTAAATAAAAATAAATAAACACGTCAAAATATATCCAACCATCCGTGAATAATCCTAAAAACAAATTGTTTGATCAACAATGTCAAACATGTCACTTTTTTTACTCTTCATGTAAAAAACATTCGGAGATTGTACAAGTCAAGGCAACTACACAAGGGCTCTTTTGCAGGGCATTTAAAGCACCACAAAAGGTAATGTATTTATGTAACATAGAAGATTGGTATAAAGTAGAAAAATAGGACCAATTTGCAGTAAAGAATGGTGAGACGTCACTGTATGCAATAAATTGTTTGTAAGAGAAGAATCTTTATTAACTTTAGTAACAAAATTCAACCCAATTCATACCAACTTTTAGTTAACTAAAAAAAACTTGTTCTTAAAAATTTTTTCAATTTAAAATCAACAAAAGTAAAAAAATAAATTACAACCCAAATTCACATCTAGTTAGCTTTAAAGAACCAATAATATTAATGAAAATGATTCAATTTAAGAACAATAAAAGTGAAAGTAAAAAAAGAAGATAGAAGTGAAAGAATGTTCTTTTATTTTTACATGGGTTGCAATGATAATATTGGATCCTATGCCACTTGATAGTTGATACCCACATCATAACCCCCACCCCACAAGACATTTATGGAGAATACAATTATGAATAAGAATAATAAATATGAATACAACCTATTGATACAATTAATAAATACACGCTTAAACACCAGGAAGATGACATTTCATATGTTCATCCAGAAACTTCATTTATAAAAAAAGCAATAAAATAGTAAATTATAAAGAATCTTGAAAATTTACGAGTCCAGAAGAAAAGAACATTTCTTTACTCAAATATATTATAAATTTTAAAGGGTGAGAGCAAGGCCGGAACAAGATAGATAATTTAGTGTTAGAAATACAAAAACATGATAATAAATGCAAATTCTACTCTAAAACAATTAAGTTGTCGGTACAATGAACGCAGACAAATTATTAACCATATAAAAAAAAACATAATATAGAAAATGTGTTACTACTTGCAGGAAATCTTAAACATTACCTTATGAACAAAGAAAGTTTGTTCACCATTAACATCCACCTCAAGATCACAAGCAGCATCCATTGATACAAAAAACAAGAAAACTGAAAGCTTCAAATGATGAAGAAGATGAAGACCAAGTTCTTGAAAATCTGAATGGGATGAAGAGAAGATGTGAAGACAAAGAGCTAGAAATCAAAAAAATGATTCGGAAATGAGTAAGAGACAAAGGGAAAATGGTTGGCTTCGATTTGAGTAAATAAGTTGCGTTGCGGGCAAGATAAAGAGAAGTGTGATTAATTAATATTTATATAATAATTTATTAAACAAACAGATGGATCAGAAGTGGCAGAGAGTAGGAGGTTGGTTTACAAATAATATTATTTATTTGTTTGTTTGTGTACTTTATTCAGCAAATAAATTGGGAGATGGTGTGTAGTTTGTACACGTTAATTTGCTAATGATTTATATAATTACCATACCATATTTATAGGAGTTTAATAAAAATATTATCATACAGGGTGCCCCATTCAAAAAAGTATGTAAAAATGTATTCTACACTTCTCAGAACATGTATTATGTATTTTGGAACATGTCATACACTCCCATGTAAAAACATTGTTTGCATTCGGACCGGTTAGCGTTTTTGCTTGATTAGGATAAACGATTCCATTAAAGCAATTTGTACCATGCATACTGTATGGGATCTATATACGATCAAAAATAAAATAAGTTCGATATATACCAAATGTGCACAATATAAAGGACACTGAATACAATCAAAATCAGACGCGAGAATCAATTTTGATCTTGAATTTATTTATAGATTTGAATATGATTGCAATCGAATAAGAAAAAGTGGATGTTCAAAATATATGTTGTTTGACTTCTCTTCCTCGTGTCTAATCATAGTAAAAAAAAATTGATCCAAGTAGAACAATGATCTATTATCGATAACTATATGTAGTACAATAATCAATGCATACACTCCGCTATGAATGCACATAAAGTGTAATCAATAATAATGTATACCATGTAATAGTATTGGTAACAAATGTGGTCTTATCATGGATATTGTGTCTGGTTGTTCATATTTACTGTGTCCTTCACAATTAAAATCACCCTTATATATATATTCATGTGTGGTGTATACATATATTCATATATGTGTTTATATATTGTTAAGGTATTGATCATCGTATGGACTTCTTAATATTGGTAAGCATGCAACACTATTTCTCCATAATTAACAAAAATGCAAATGTAGATTTTCTCTAATCTTTTATGTACTCACAAGCATAAGAGTTTCAAGAATACACTTGAAGAATCTTACTCAATATTCCTTCTTTTTTGTTGAACCTGAAAAGAACTTGTCAAAGACCAACTAACTGATTATCAATGATCAGTTGTTATTCACTATAAACAATAAAGAATAAAAAGGACTGCTTCGAATAGCTAATACCAGAATTGCTGCTACGACTAGCAGCTGATGCTGAAGAAAAGACAAAGAATAACAATTGATGATCGATTAATTAGTTGTTTTCATTACTCATCAGTAGTTAGGTTTCTTTTGTATTATATCAGTAGTTTGTTATTATAACAGTATATGTAAAATATCAGTTGTTTGTAACTGATCTAGTAAACGTCAATTTCACCCTAGGCTCATCAACAACTTCACACATGTATAAATTGATCACAAAAGTCTCTCTCAATCAATCAATCAATCATACCCAGTAAAATCCCACCGACAGCAAAGCTATAGGTAGGGTCTGGGGAGGGTGGGATGTAGGCACACCGTACCTCTATCCAAAGGAATAAAGAGGTGGCTTCCAGAGAGACCCTCGCTCTAAGTACATGTGTATGAAGCAAAATAAAGGAAATCAAAGTTTAACAGTTATATAAAAACTACTACTAATTATAATAATATTAATAATAAGGTCACAGTTTAACAGCAATATAAAAGCTAATAATAATAATAAATAATAATAATAATATATGTAAGGGAAATACCATTATGGTATGTGACCTAAATAAGTTAAGTCTAAGCCCTAAGTTATTCAATTCTCTCTAAAAATCCTTAACTTTAATTCTACTTCTCCACGAATTCCTATCCTCAACCATGTCCTCGGAGAGGTTTAGGTCTATTAAATCATGCCTAATCCTCTCATCCCAAGTCAATTTAGGTCGTCCTCTACCCCTTCTCCCCTCTATAGTAATGTTTTCTACGGATCTAACAGGATTCGTCGTCTGATGACGAGCTGGCGCTAAGGGTGAGCAAGAGTCTCATGATCAATAATAGTTAGCACACACATACACACACCTAGGTTTATATTGAGCTTGTACTTGTTGTGATGACGAGCTGGCGCTAAGGGTGAGCAAGAGTCGGTGATACAATACTATCAATCTTTTGATTATTGTGATGATTCTATTGTTAGGTACAAAGCGGCCGCAGAAGCGAAACAACACACACATTCACAACATTAAACACATAAACGAAAATATAAACGACACAAGAATTTTAACATGGTCCGGTCCCCATGAGGGGACCTACATCTACGGGCTGCAACTAGGTTTTTCTTATTAGTTCAGAACCCATATTACAATTGCATGACGGGATACATATATGATTAACAAGATTAGGGTTAAAACCAAAGCTGGGCCTCCTAATAGAACCGGCCCAAAGGCCTTCATAAACCAACAATCTCCTACTTGAAGGCCTTGTGAAAAACTGCAGCCCGCTGTCCAAGCAAATAGCAATCCCAGTTATCCAGTAACTCTAGTAATCTTTAGTAACAGAAATCTACTAAGTTTTCAGTTTCATGAACAAGCTAAAACTTCAACAAAAGAATTCTCCAAGCCTACAGTTCCCTAGGACCAAGCTAAAATTTCTACCAATCCACCCTAGTTGTAGCTGTCATTCTCATCAGTTACCTAAAAGGCTCATTGAAGCTCCCGAGAACTCCTCCGGTCATCATGACCTAGCCATGGCAAAAAAAGTTGCCAATGACTCATCCTCAATCTTATCCGACCCTCACTTACTCACATTACCGACTTTAAAGACTTCCAGAGGATAAAGACTATCCAAATCAGCAGACTATACCAAAAGAGATTTTGATATTCAGATTCCCAGTCTTCTGAACCCAACGTCCCATTGGAAATAAACTAAGAACACACCGCGTGTTCACACTGTTACCAAAGCCCCGAACATGTTCAGACCTCCGAATACGCTTAAGCTGACATCCCCGTGGCTCTAGGCTTCATGTCTGCAAACTGAAACCCCTTAGCTCTACCCGATTCAACGATCCAAGACATTATAACTTGGAAGTTGGTTCACTTCTTCCGATGATACAGACGCCGTATCTTCCAAAATTCTTTGACTAAAAGATTCACCAATGCTTCATTGAAGTGAGTAACAAGAAATAAAGCATAGAATCTTGAACCCAAGAGTCTTCGCTGCCTTCACTGAGTCCCAATGCATCAACCCTAGATACATTCTTAGAAGTAGAATTCCAAACCTTTTGACATCAACTCTTTAAATGTCCCACCTCTACGTAACCTACCATGTCGACTATGCGCGGCTCCCACTGCCTTTGTTATCCTAATCCATGCCACACCAATACTCCATGAGCTGAACCCCACTCGTACTTTCCTAGAAAATAATTTTACCTTGCACAAGATCCCGATCCTCTCAAATGTTGTACCACTGATCACCACCGAACAAGATATAACTTCACAATTCCAAACGAATAAGAAGTAATAATCATAGTTCCAAACCATCTAACAGGAAAACAGTTATAACATCAGTAGAACTTTCATGGAAAGAAAGCGGTACCAAGAGTTCTATGACCGTAGACACGGCCAGTTAACGTAAACTCTAACCGAAAGATCATCCAAACTAGCAATAGTTCACACAACTTGCCACCAACCTCTTTATTTTTTCACTTATGTTGTCACCAGCACACCCGTCAGTTCCATTTTCTCTAGGTTTATTCCATATTAGTACCACATCCAAGTTCCCTTTAACAAATCAATCAACCCAAAAATTCATAACCGATGAACATTCCCATCACAGCAATCCCGTCTTCAGCTATAACAATAACAAACATAAACAAAATCGTAAACAGTGAACAGACACAACAATGATACGGGCTTGAACTTGACGGTTATTTTGCCCAACACTGTCAAATTAAACATATTCGCTCCTGGAATAACCGATAAATCAAGTAACTATAAATAAACTGTAAATAATTACCTCGGACAATCTTCTGTAGACAAATATTAACCAGAAACACCAATTTTTCACATATTCCGGTTCCCCATTTTATGGTTGAAAATAAACCGTCAACACCCGAACCTGAAAAAGTAAAACCCAAAAAATGAACAAAATGGTCCAGCAAACTTTTGAAGTTGAAACTGCTTGTAACGCCCGTTAATTTCGGTTCCAAGAGTTAAAGCTTGTAAAGTATGTATTATTCTCGAGATTTAACCGATGTTTCTCGGGAGCCTTTACGTCATCTCGGTACGTTAAATTATCCAACATTTCCTTCCAAGTTACCATATCCCTTAAACTTTGAGGGCTAATGTGTAACATTTATTTTATATCATAAAATAATGAAAAACCCTAACCCTAAACCCCATGCGCAGCCAATCGGACCAGATTCCCCTGGTGATTTTTCTTCTGTGCAACCGGGTTTCAACCGTAAAAACTTTAATTCAAGGTCGGTTTTATGATTCCTCATGTCCTTTACACCTTAATTGATCATATTAACGCGCTTATTGGTTGTTAAGGTTGAGTTTTGATGATAATAGTTTGCTGACAGATTCGGATACGTTTATTGTAGGGTCTGTAGCGCGATAATAATCCATTGTTTTTGATCAATTCTTCTTTCCATGATGTTCTACTTTGAGTCTAGTTTCCAGAAAGTTATATTATGTAATTTTTGGACAAGATTTGAATGGTTTTTATGAATTTATAAGATCGAGTGTCAAAGCTAATGCGGCATGATGGATTCTGGTCTGTCTTCCCGATATCATAACTCTTTTTCAACAAGTACAAATTAGTTGTTTCCACTTCTGGAACTTAATATTTTGAGTTAAGAATCAAACCCAATTGGAATCATTTAATTTGGTTTGGTAACGAATTTTATAAAAATAAAACCATTTTGTTGCGCACTGAAATACCTGCACATACCTTGCTGTGTTGGAGGAATTTTTATAAATTTTTTGTCAAATAGAAAAATATAATAAAAATATTTTTATAAACCTAAGGCATTTAATAAAGTCTGGTAAAAATTTAATAATTTATTTCAAAGGTTATCCTATGTAATTAAATGCATCTTCGCATGCTAAAATCTGCATGTTTTACTTGTTATTGATCGATAAGTTCGTTTTAGGCCTAACCGGTGGATGTTCTATGGTGTTCTTGTCGGGGCTGTTTGAAGTGATTTTTTGCTCCGTCATCTTCCTAGGTACGTCATATGTGTTATACTTTAGTATTGTGAGCTATGAAGCCCGCTTGATTGATCAATTGCCGATAAATTGAAAACTAGGATTTAGGTTGTCTAGTTTGTTGATTGTGGTGTCTAGCGTGTTGTTTGAGGGAATTAACAACCAATTCGGATTGTGTAGCCTCGGTATGAATTAAGGGCTGTGAAAAACTATTTTCTTAAGTTAATGGGGCTGAATTGGTTGTCGGTTACTCAAACGGGTCGGTACAACGCGCATTTGCTTTTATTGAATTGTTAGTGCGTTGTACTTGCGAGTTACCGACCCATTTGACTCGTGTAGCGTCGTGTGGACTTGTTGGCTGTGAAATTATCATATTAGGTCCACACGGGGCTGAGTTGGATGTTAAGTGCTTAAACAACTCTTAAACGCGCGTGTTAGTATCACCTAGTGCTTCCGGGGGTAATTTGGCAATTCTTTATTCCCGGGAGTACCTAAGGGTCGTTCTAGTGAATGTGAGGCCTCGGGGGCTGTTGTGATTTAGTTTGATGAGGTCGAGGGTTTAAGTAACTCGAACCATGTTAGAACGTCTCGTAGGATAAACGAGTTCTTTCGATGTCGTTAGTAATGTTTGAATGTAAACCGACAGGTGTTTGAGTTTGGGATTTCTTAGGGACTCTTTAGATCATGGTGAATTCGTGCCTTGTGTCAGGTGAGTTCATGATGCGCCTTTTTACTCTTTTAAGTTTTGGGCTAGCATGCACACCTAAACGATTTTTCCTGATGAAACGTTTAAACTATTTTATATAGGCTTGCTAGTATATAGTTGGACTTGGAATGTTATAGTATGTATATATACATATATAAATTATTGTATGGCCTATATTTGGCGATGTTGTAATCTTTTCGACTACTGATGTTGCGTATGCCTACTTCGTGTTTGCATACGGATGGATGGTGATCTTGGTCGGGCCCAACTATACGACTCAGGTTCTTAAATCCTGTGGCGGGCCTTGAAAAGCCCGTGAGGGGGGAGGCTCGTGTGGCATGATCATCATTGGATGTTACGTGTTTGGGTTGCACGTGTGCTCGACCCTGATGTTATTACTTGGATGAGATGTTACGTGTTTGGGTTGTACATGTGCTCGACCCTGATGTTATCATTTGGATGGTATTTATAGGGATATAAATATATGGATGTATATAGATGTCTAAGTACGAATACTTAGTGCTGATGATGGCCTAACTGTTCGTATCCCGTATTATATTTTAGACTCTTGGAATGTTTTATAATCCCATTTTTATATTTAAACCCTTGGAATGATTTATTTAAATGTCTATTATTAAAACTTGAACTCACTCAGCTCAAGCTGACTTTGTGTGTATGTTAGTGTGAGTTTCAGGTTTAGAGGAGGATGCTTACCGCTTGGACGTTTAAATTTTTATTATGTGCATAAATTGCTTAAGTGTTAGATGGGATGCGAATATGGTTAGGAGCAGGGGGTGCTTAGGATGGGTGGGTAAAGTAAACAATTAATAACACTTGATCAACGCTATTAGTAGTTTACCGTTACCTACCATGTTCTAAATGACACTTGTGCTTGACTGTGTTAGGGTTCTGTCTTTGTAGGGATAGGATATGGCTAATGCTTGTGTCTTAGCGTTAAAGTTCCTCTCGTTCTTTAAATTCTCCCACCCATTTCTCATCCTCTTGAACGTTTCACGCATGATTGTTTAGCTGAGGCGTAGCATGCTATCACTCTAGGTTCTTTTCCTTTTACTTCTTGAGGTTTAAGCCTAGTTCCTGTTTGACTCGGGCGCTAGTAGAGGTTTTGTCCCTATCGTCCTCTTGTGTATTATAGATGATTAGGCTTCGTCTTTATCCACGTCTATTTCTGTCGCGACGGGATTCGGGGACGAATCCCATTTTTAGGGGGGTAGACTTGTAACGTCCGTTAATTTCCGATAAAAAGGTTTAACCTTGTAGTATTGTGTACACCTTCCGGGCTTGACCCGACAATCTCCCGAGAGCTGCTTGCCACCCTCGTAAACGTATCTTACTTAACTTTCTTACAAGTTCACCCATTGTTAAAGTAGAGGGACTAGGATGTATTATCGTTATTATATTATACAAAAAAAAAAAAAAAACCCTAAACCCTAACCCAACCCCTTACACCGATCGGCGCCCCTTGCCCCTCTCTTCTCAATTTCCGTGCAAGACCAGCCCGTTTCCGGCGATCCAAACTTCAATTCCAGGTCGGTTCTATCTTAGTATAACTTTTTTTTCACCATTAAACCCTTTGTTGAACACGTTAGGGTTGAGTTTTGATTATAACAATTTCTGACAGATTCGTACTCGTTTATTGCTCGGTCTGTAACTCAATGAAAAAATATTTTTTTTGATCGATTCTTGTTTTTATGATGTTCTACTTTGAGTCTAGTTTCCAGAAAGGTATAATATGTAATTTTTGGACGAGATTTGAATACTTTTTATGATTTTATAAGATCGAGTGTCAAAGCTGATGCGGGATGACGGATTCTGGTCTGTCTTCCCGACATCATAACCCTTTTTCGACAACTCTAAATTGGTTGGTTCCACTTCTAGAAGTTAATATTTTGAGTTAGGAACCAAACCCAATTGGAATCGTTTAATTTGGCTGGGTAATAAATTTTATAAAAATAAAACCATTTTGTTGCGCACTGAAATAGCCGCACATACCTTTCTGTGTTGGAGGAATTTTTATGATTTTTGTGTTCACTAGAAAAAAATAATAAAAATATTTTTATAAACTTAAGATATTTATGCAACTATGGTAAAAGTTTAATAATTTAATTCTATGGTTTTCCTATGTAATAAAATACATCTTTGCATGCTAAAATCTGCATGCTATATTCGTTATTGATCGATAAGTTCGTTTTAGGCTTAACCGGTGGCTGCCCTTTCTCGCATCTTTCGGGGCTGTTATAATTGAAGTTCATGCTCCGTCATCTTCTTAGGTATGTCTAGTGTAATATACTTTAGTATCATGAGTTTTGGCATTCGTTAGATTGGTCAACCGTTGATGAAGTGAAAACTAAGTTTTGGTTGTCTAGTTTGTCAATTGTTGCGTCTAGCGCATTGTTTGAGGGAATTAACAACCAATTCGGATGTTGTAGCCTCAGTATGATTTGTTGGATGTGAAAAACTATATTTTTATGTTATTGGGGCTGAATTGGTTGTCGGTTACTCAAACGGGTCGGTACGGCACAAATTCGCGTTTATTGGTAATTTGTGCATCGTGCTTGCGAATTACCGACCCATCCAACTCGTGTAGCGTCGTGTGGACTTGTTGGCTGTGATTTTACTAAATTTGGTCCACACGGGGCTGAGTCGGTATCTAAGTGCATAAACAACCCGTTAACGCGCATATTCGATAAAGTCAACAACTCTCGGGGGTAAATTGGGAACCCTTTGTCCCCGGGATTAACTAAGGGTGGTTTTGGTAAATACATGGCCTCGAGGGCTGATGTAATTGAATTTGGTAATGTCAAGGCTTTAGGTCAATCAAATCATGTTAGAACGTCTCGTAGGATAAACGAGTCGGTACGTTTAGTTAGTAATCTTTGTGTGCAATCTGACAGGCTTGTAAATTGTAGATTGACTTTGAATTTCTCAAACTCTTTGGTGTTTGTGTGGCTCGTTTCAGGTGAGTTCATGATGCCCCTTTTAAATCTTTTTACGTTTTGGGCTAGCATACACACCGTAATACAATTTTACACGATTTTACTCGTTACAACTATTTGGATGGTATTACATAGCTTTACTTGTATTTGTGCATTTATAAAACTATGAGTGGACTATATTCTATGCCTTAGGATATTTTAGACTCGTTATGGTCATATATTCCTTAAGGTTATATACCTGATTATGGTCTAGACTCGATGATGTTAATAGGCTTGGTAGTAATTAAATACGAGTAGACCTATTTACTTAGTTCATGTACTGGACTGATTATTATATATTACCTTATGGTCCATAGGCTTACTTGTAATTTGGATTGTCTTGGGATGATATATATATATATATATGTATGTATGTATGAATGTATGAAGGTATATATGTATGTATGAATATGTGTTACCTTATAGCCTACGGTTGTGTGATGATATTTAGTTCCTCGTGACTAAGAATGATGTGAGTAGGCTTATTGATGTGTGTGTGCATGGTGATCACGACCGGGTCAAATATATTACTCGGGTTTTCAAATCTCGTGGTGGAGAGGCCCGTGTGGCGTGATCCTCATTTTGGCGGGTCAAATATATTACTCGGGTTTTAAAATCCCGTGGTGAAGAGGCCCGTTTTATGTTGAGCCGTGATCGGGTCAAATATATTACTCAGGTTGTACCCGTGGTGGAGAGGCTCGTATCACGTGCTTGGATGTGTAAGCTGTGACCGAGTCAAATATATTACTTGGGTTTGACCCGTGGTGGAGAGGCTCGTGTCGCATGCTTAGGTCTTACCGCGTCCGGGTCAAATATATTACTCGAGTCTTGACTCGTGGTGGAGAGGCCCGTGTACATGTGTTCGATGATGAATGTATTATTTGGTGAATTATATTATTATCCTCTCTATTGTTTAGAATTATAAGTTTTGAAATAAAGTATGAAATATTGTTTATGAAAACCTGAACTCACTCAGCTCAAGCTGATTTTGTGTGCATGTTAGTGTGAGTTTTCAGGTTAGGAGAAGGATGCCTTACCGCTTGGACGTGCATGAAGCTACTTGGACAGGAAGGGCATACTTGGATGGAAGATTTAAATATTAAACATTTCTTTTTAAAAAGTTTTATCAAATATATTTAAATTGGTTTTTGGGCATTATTCCCGGGTTTTGGGAACTTATTTTATTTATTATGGTTTTCCGCTGAATTATACTCTGAATTGGTTGTTTTAATGAAATGAATTGTTTTCAAGTTTAAGTATTTTATAAGTATTATGTATGAATACCAACTGTAGGGTTCCCGGGGTTTGGGGCCTTACAAGTTGGTATCAGAGCCATGGTTCGAGGGATCCGAGCATTCTTGAATGCTTGGACTCGAACTGAAAAAGAAGGGACCAGAAATGCCAGCCGTGAGTAGCAGCACGCTAAGAGGTAAATTTTATAATTATTTATTTATTTTATAAGCATTAAGGTACCATTATGTGCATACTTGTTTAAGTGTTAGATAGGATGCTAATATGGTTATGGGCAGGGGGTGCTTAGGACGGGCGGATAAAGTAAATGATTAATAACACTTGATCAACGTTATTAGCAGTTTACCCTTACCTTCAATGTTCTAAATGCTACTTGTGCTTGACTGTGTTATGGTGCTGTCTTTGTAGGGATAGGATATGTCTAATGTTCGTGTCGTTAGCATTAAAGTTCCTCTCATTCCTTAAATTCTCCTGTTCATTTCCCATCCTCTCGAACACTTTGCGCGTAATTGTTTAGCTGAGGCGTAGCATGCTGTCACTCTGGCTTTCTTGGTACTTGACCGCTTAAATTCCTCGCTCCTTCAAGAATGTATGTGCAACTGTTTAGCTAAGTAGGAGCGTAATGTTATCCCAGATACCTTTTTACTTGATGAATTACAAGCTTCAGTCTTATTGGGTTCGGGTGCCAGTAGAAGTCTTATGTCTACCTCTTTCTGTTCCTCGTTGGATAAATCACCCGAGTGCGTAGTCGATGTGTTTGAGGTTGAGGTTGTCGTAGGAATATCCGTTCCCATGTCTAGGGCTGTTCAGGGTTGTTCAATTGAGTTATCTAGGTATAAATTTCCGGTGCGGTTGCACTTGATGCCGCTTGGTTGTTTCGATGTGGTGCTTGGGATTGATTAGCTCTCAAGTGTTGATGCTCATATCATTTGTGGTCAGAAACTTGTACGTCTAAGGGCCCCGGATGGAACCCAAGTTACGGTCTTCGATGATCAGAGTGGTGCGACGCCACATATCATATATATGCATAAAGCGGAGAGATTGATGCAGTGGGGTTGCGGGGCGTATCTGGCGTATGCTATAAATATGAAAACCGAGGTAGCTACCGTCGGTGATGTTCCTATTGATCGGGATTTCCCGGATGTATTTCCTGATGATTTGTCAGGCGTGCCACCAGACCGCAAGGTCGAGTTTCAGATAGACCTTGTGCCGGACGAAATGAAAGAACTTATAGCCCAGTTGGAAGACTTGCTCATTAAGGGCTTCATTCGACCGAGCATCTCACCCTGTTGGTTAAGAAGAAGGACAGTAGCATGCGAATGTGCATTTACTACCTGTGAATTGAAGAAGCTCACTGTCAAAAATCGGTACCCTCTTCCGAGAATCGACGACTTATTTGATCTGCTCCAAGGAGCTAGTTGGTTCTCGAAGGTCGACCTTAGGTCCGAGTATCATTAGTTGAAAATTCGGGAGGATGATATTCCTAAGACCGCCTTCCGCACCCGTTATGGACATTATGAATTCCTCGTGATGTCTTTCGGTTTGACCAACGCACCGACTGCGTTCGTGGATCTTATGAACCGGGTGTGTAGGCCGATGCTCGATCGTTCGGTTATTGTGTTCATCGACGACATTCTTGTGTATTCCAAAAGTGAATCCGATCACGCTGGTCATCTCACGGAAGTTTTGGAAGCTCTGCGAAAGAACAAGTTGTATGCGAAATTTTATAAGTGTTCCTTTTGGTTACGCGAGGTTTAGTTCTTGGGTCATGTTATTAACCCGAGTGGTATTTTGGTTAACCCTACAAAGGTGGAAGCCGTAAACGAATGTGGATCTCATAAGTCTCCATCAGAAATTCGTAGTTTTCTGGGCTTGGCGGGGTATTACCGCTATTTCATTCCCGAGTTTTCAAAAATTGCTTCGTCATTGACCAAGTTGACCAACAAGAGCGTTAAGTTTGCTTGGGTACTGAGCAGGAGGAGACTTTTCTCGAGTTGAAGAACAGGTTGACGCATGCCCCGATTCTAGCTTTACCCGATGGCACTGATGATTTGGTGGTTTATTCTGATGCCTCTTACCAGGGGCTTGGGTGTGTTTTGATGCAGCGAGGCCGAGTCATTGCTTATGCCTCACGGCAGTTGAAGCCTCATGAGGCGAATTATCCCACTCACGATTTGGAGCTGGCGGCGGTTGTGTTTGCACTGACTTTGTGGATGCATTATTTGTATGGTGTTCCTTGCGTTATCTATACCGATCATAAGAGCTTAAACTATTTCTTCGAGCAAAAGGAACTGATTATGCGAAAGCGTCGGTGGTTGGAGTTGATTAAGGATTAGGGATACGTGTTTTACCTCCGGGTTTTGGAAGAAGTTTCATGAGGAGATGGGTACCAAACTTCTCATCAGTACCGCTTATCACCCGCAGACGGATGGTCAGTCTGAGAGGACCTTACAGACTCTTGAGGATATGTTGCGGGCTTGCGTTATCGATTTCGGTGGTAGTTGGGATCGTCACTTACCGTTAGTCGAATTCTCGTATAATAAAAGTTATCACGCCACGATTGGGATGCCACCTTTTGAGATGTTGTATGGTAGGAGATGTAGGACTTCAGTTTGTTGGGGTTCCGTTGGTCAGAAACAGTTGGGTAGTTTGGAGGTGGTTGAGGCTACGACTGAGAAGCTCGATAAGGTTAAGACTTTTATGAAGGCCGCTCAGGATCGTCAAAAGTCCTACGCGGATAAAAGGCGAAGACCGATTGTGTTTGAAGCTGGGGATCGGGTTATGTTAAAAGTTTCTCCTTGGAAGGGCATTATTCGTTTTCGTAAGAGGGGGAAGCTCAGTCCGAGGTTTATTGGTCCGTTCCGTATTTTGTCCCGAGTTGGTGAGGTAGCATATAGGCTGGAATTGCCTGAGTAGCTCGCGGGGATTCATCCTACTTTTCACGTGTCTCATTTGAGGAAATGTTTAGCCGATGAGGAGGCCCATGTGCCTCTTGATGATATTGAGTTGGATAGTAAGCTGAACTATGTTGAGGAACCTATTGCTATACTAGACCGTCAGGAAAGGCGTTTGAGGAATAAGGTGGTTAGACAGGTGAAGGTGCAGTGGAGGCACCGTAGGGGTTCCGAGGCTACTTGGGAGTCCGAGGACGAGATGATGAAGCTCTATCCGCAGTTGTTCCTTTCGCGTCGGGATTCGGGGATGAATCCCGTTGTAAGGGGGGTGGACTTTTAACGCCCGTTAATTTCGGTTCCAAGAGTTAAAGCTTGTAAAGTATGTATTATTCTCGGGATTTAACTGACGTTTCTCGGGAGCCTTTATGTCATCTCGGTACATTATATTATCCAACCTTTCCTTCCAAGTTACCATATCCCTTAAACTTTGAGGGCTAATGTGTAACATTTATTTTATATCATAAAATAATGAAAAACCCTAACCCTAAACCCCATGCGCAGCCGATCGGACCAGACCCCCTGGCGATTTTTCTTCTGTGCAGCCGGGTTTCAACTGTAAAAACTTCAATTCAAGGTCGGTTTTTTGATTCCCCATGTCTTTTACACCTTAATTGATCATATTAACGCGCTTATTGGTCGTTAAGGTTGATTTTTGATGATAACAGTTTGCTGATAGATTTGTATACGTTTATTGTCGGGTCTGTAACGTGATAATAATCCATTGTTTTTGATCAATTCTTCTTACCATGATGTTCTACTTTGAGTTTAGTTTCCAGAAAGGTATATTATGTAATTTTTGGACAAGATTTGAATGGTTTTTATGAATTTATAAGATCGAGTGTCAAAGCTGATGCGGGATGATGGATTCTGGTCTGTCTTCCCGACATCATAACTCTTTTTCAACAAGTCCAAATTAGTTGGTTCCACTTCTGGAACTTAATATTTAAAGTTAAGAATCAAACCCAATTGGAATCATTTAATTTGGTTTGGTAATGAATTTTATAAAAATAAAACTATTTTGTTGCGCACTGAAATAGCTGCACATACCTTGCTGTGTGGAAGGAATTTTTATAATTTTTGTGTCCAATAGAAAAATATAATAAAAATATTTTTATAAATCTAAGACATTTAGTAAATTCTGGAAAAAATTTAATAATTTATTTCAAAGGTTATCCTATGTAATTAAATGCATCTTCGCATGCTAAAATCTGCACGTTTTTCTTGTTATTGATCGATAAGTTCGTTTTAGGCCTAACCGGTGGATGTTCTATGGTGTTCTTGTCGGGGCTGTTTGAAGTGATTTTTTGCTCCGTCATCTTCCTAGGTACGTCATATGTGTTATACTTTAGTATTGTGAGCTATGAAGCCCGCTTGATTGATCAATTGCCGATAAATTGAAAACTAGGATTTAGGTTGTCTAGTTTGTTGATTGTGGTGTCTAGTGCGTTGTTTGAGGGAATTAAAAACCAATTCGGATTGTGTAGCCTTGGTATGAATTAAGGGCTGTGAAAAACTATTTTCTTAAGTTAATGGGGCTGAATTGGTTGTCGGTTACTCAAACGGGTCGGTACAACGATCATTTGCGTTTATTGAATTGTTAGTGCGTTGTACTTGCGAGTTAGCGACCCATTTGACTCGTGTAGCGTTGTGTGGACTTGTTGGCTGTGAAATTATCATATTAGGTCCACACGGGGCTGAGTTGGATGTTAAGTGCTTAAACAACTCTTAAACGCGCGTGTTAGTATCACCTAGTGCTTCCGGGGGTAATTTGGGAATTCTTTATTCCCGTGAGTACCTAAGGGTCGTTCTAGTGAATGTGAGGCCTCGGGGGCTGTTGTGATTTAGTTTGATGAGGTCGAGGGTTTAAGTAACTCGAACCATGTTAGAACGTCTCGTAGGATAAACGAGTTCTTTCGATGTCGTTAGTAATGTTTGAATGTAAACCGACAGGTGTTTGAGTTTGGGATTTCTTAGGGACTCTTTAGCTAATGGTGAATTCGTGCCTCGTGTCAGGTGAGTTCATGATGCGCCTTTTTACTCTTTTAAGTTTTGGGCTAGCATGCACACCTAAACGATTTTTCCTGATGAAAAGTTTAAACTATGTTATATAGGCTTGCTAGTATATAGTTGGCCTTGGAATGTTATAGTATGTATATATATATATAAATTATTGTATGGCCTATATTTGGCGATGTTGTAGTCGTTTCGACTACTGATGTTACGTATGCCTACTTTGTGTTTGCATACGGATGGATGGTGATCTTGGCCGGGCCAAACTATATGACTCAGGTTCTTAAATCCTGTGGCGGGCCTTGAAAAGCCATTGAGGGGGGAGGCTCGTGTGGCATGATCATCATCAGATGTTACGTGTTTGGGTTGCACGTGTGCTCGACCCTAATGTTATTACTTGGATGAGATGTTACGTGTTTGGGTTGTACGTGTGCTCGACCCTGATGTTATTATTTGGATGGTATTTATAGGGATATAAATATATGGATGTATATAGATGTCTAAGTACGAATACTTAGTGTTGATGATGGTCTGACTGTTCGTATCCCGTATTATATTTTAGACTCTTGGAATGTTTTATAATCCCATTTTTATATTTAAACCCTTGGAATGATTTATTTAAATGTCTATTATTAAAACTTGAACTCACTCAGCTCAAGCTGACTTTGTGTGTATGTTAGTGTGAGTTTCAGGTTTAGAGGAGGATGCTTACCGCTTGGACGTGCTCGAGACTACTTGGACACCCCAACATATTGGCATGAGCGAGAGGAGAAATCGAACCTTGCTAAACATAGTCCGATCGATGATGTGTAGAACTAACTTGCGTCACTCCTTTTGGAGCTCTGCCCTTATGACCACCGCTCGCATTTCCAATCTGGCTCCAACAAAAAATGTAAAAAAAACCCCATATGAGATATGGCATGGGCGTAAACCCAATTTGTCTTTCCTTAAGAGTATGGGGAGTTGATGCATATGTTACCAGTGATTCTGATGACAAGCTCGATCCTCGCAGCGTAAAAGTTGTTTTCGTCGGATACTATACTCAAAGCGGATATTATTTCTTCCATCCTGATATAAATATGATTTCTATCGAAAGGAAGGGCCATTTCCTCGAGAAGGAAATTCTCGATCGAGGAACTGGAAAGAATATTGTCGATCTTGAAGAAATTCAAGGACTACAAACAACAGCAGAGGAAGTTGGAACGTTTGATCAACAAGTTGTTGTTGCTGATACATCAGACATAAACGCAAGCGTTCATAGAAGTAATAGGACTCGCGTACGAAATTCTAAATACCTATGGCGTCTAGATGGTCCCGAAGTCCTTTTAGTAGCCGAGTCAAGTGACAAACCCGCAAATTACAAATCTGTTATCTTAGATCCAGAATATGAGAAATGGCAAGATGCCATGAACGCCGAGATGCAATCTATGCATGACAATCAAGTTTGGAACTTGGTTTAGCTACCCCCGAATGTCGAGCAGTAGGGAGCAAGCGAATTTTCAAAAGGAAAACTGACATGCATGGAAAGGTATAGAATTATAAAGCACGACTAGTCACGAAATGTTTTACTTAACTCAGGGTATTGACTACGATGAAACCTTCTCTCCCGTTGCTATGAATAAGTCGATAAGGATATTACTTGCTGTAGCCGCGTATTATGACTACGAGATTTGGCAAATGGATGCCAAAACTGCTTTTCTAAATGGACACCTTTCTAAAGATGCCTATAAGGTTCAACCTGAAGGTTTTCTCGATCCCAAATATCCTAACAGGGTGAGCAAACTGAATAAGTCCATTTATGGACTTAAACATGCATCTCGTAGCCGGAATATTCATTTATTTTGATGAGAAAATCAAAGAGTTGGTTTTAACAAAATGAAGATGAGACTTATGTTTACAGAAAGGCTAGTGGGAGAACTATATCATTCCTCATCTAGCACTATATCATCCCTCATCCTGTATGTGGATGATATAATGATCATTGGAAACAACATTCCTATGCTTAAGGAAGTTAAGCACTAGTTGGGATCTTGTTTCATAATGAAAGATCTTGGCGTCGCTGCTTATATTCTTGGAATTAAGATCTACCGAGATAGGTCTAAGAGGCTTCTTGGGCTAAGTTAAAGTACATACATAGAAAAGGTAATGGTATGTTTCTCAATGGATAACTCCAAGAAAGGAGGTGTTTCTATGGCTAAAGGAATCGCGTTGAACAAATCGCATTCTCCGAAAATGGATATTGATACTAAGCACATGCAAGAAATTCCATATGCTTCAGCGATTGGTTCTATCATGTATGCTATGTTATGTACTAGACCTGACATCTCGTATGCTTTAAGCATGACTATTCGTTTTCAGCCAAATCCTGGCATTGCCCATTGGACTGCAATAAAGAACATTCTAAGGTACCTGAAGAGGACCAAGGATATGTTCTTAGTGTTTGGAGGAGTGGAAGAAGAGCTCACTGTGAGGTGTTACACTGATGCTAGCTTCCAGAATGACCGAGATGTTTCTCGCTCATAATCTGCTTGGATGAAGAAATTCATAGTGTTTTGGGTCCAAGTTTTCAGAAACCGATCGATGTAATCTGTGTTAACACAGGAGCCATTGCTCAAGCCAATGATCTCAAATTTCATCACAGGGCCAAGCAGATTCTAAGTAAGTTCCACTATATATGGGAAATACTGGAACAAGGAGACATCATAATAAGTAAAGACACAGATCAAAACCTAGTAGATCCGTTTACTAAGCCGATGACTCAGGACAAGCATGACCAACACAGGGATGCTATCGGTCTTAGATTAGCTAGTCATTTGTTTTGTTTTAGTATTTAGATGTATCAACAATTAAAACAGTTATACTTTTGAGTTCTCTTTTGATTTAATGGTTAAATTCAAATGTTGAATAATATAACCGTGTTCGATTTTAATACGTTTAATCCATGAATATTGTATTCTAAATTATCCGTTGTCGGTCAGACTCGTGGGAACAACTCTGAATTAAGACCATTCTGACTTTGGACTTATGGAGTTGAATTCCAAACTCACAAACCTCATTATGAATGACATTGGATGTAACTCGCATAAAATCATCTTCATGGATATTATTCATAAAATGTTTGATATTGGTATACTCATTTAGTATCCTTAGACCTGAGATACATATTAGAACTTTCGTTTACTAAAGGCTATTCTTTGATCAGTGTCAACCGCTGTCACCTAACTGCCGGCTATACAGGCATTGGTTAGGAATAATCTGAAGTTCAGTGGAAGTTGTATGTAATCAAGATGGGATTCTGTACTCTCACATGATATGCAACAGTTAGACATCTTGGCACCCCTCGTTGATTCAAATTGGTGAAGTGTGAGGCCTCACCCAAACTTACTGTGTGTTTGATTGGACCACTATGATTGTAGATCGAGAACAATAATGATTGGATACCATATGAGACTGAATATGATCCATGTCTCATTGTTCAATTGATGTATTATACGGAAAGGATAGATGACAACGATTACCATAAGCTCATTATATTGCAATAGTGTATTGCAAGATTTTTTGGTTAATGACTTTAAAATGTCATAACGTGTTGGGGGTAGCCATATGTAGCTATAGCACCGCTGGCTGTTAGCATTGAGGAACTTAACCAGAAACCATCCAAGTGGGAGACTATTGGATTTATGGACCGGTTCGGTAAAGTCAAAGCGGCTGACCAAGTTTTAACCCGTTAGACTTACACCATGGGTAACGAGCGTGAATCCCGTTAAAGTTAGTTAACCGGGTATGACATAAATTAACGAGATATTATGGACCGGGATTTTGGAAAAAAGAGACGGGCTTGGTGGCTTGTATTAGGTTAAATGAGTAACATCTCATTAATCTTTACCCTAGCCACCGAATAACAATCCCTGTCTTCCTCACACCACTCCACCGACCGTCGGCCTCCTAGCTGCCGCATGTTGCTATCCCATGGAGCACACACCACCACCGACCACCTTACCGCCGCTACTGTTGCTTACCTACTGTTGCCGCAACTGATGTCCACCGGCTGCCTACCGCCGCCGCTGCTGTCCATCGGCTGCTACTACCACTACTGTACACTACCGCTGCCTAGTGCACCACCACCGTTGAGTCTTGTTTGTTTCCTAGCGTTGTTCGTTAACTCTCGGTGTCTCGACCGGTTATTTATTAACCAAGGTAAAATTATATATATATATATATATATATATATATATTATATCGGTTTACATTTATATATATTTAATTGGTTGTCATTGTAATTGTGCTTGTATGATTTTTGACCGGATCCTGCCGGGCTTTGTTTTTGGTTCTGATTACTCGTTTATATTCCGCTGCGCATTTATAAATTAATTGGATTAATTATTATTTGTCATAATTATTAAACCGAGTTTTAATAAATACAATTTTGACTGATCACCACTGAAACCTAACAGTTATGAGACATGACATGTGTGTTTTCGATAAATTCGATTAAGAAGCTGATAAAAAAAATAGAGATTATAGCAACAACTATGTTTTAAAGTGGAGTAAGTAGGTTGTAGAAAAATGTAACATCCATGTTTAGACGACGGAAATGAATTAGAATCCCAACTTGGGAGGCTTTAGTTAGAAGAAATATTCAATGTCTAAACTGGATTTGCCTTCTTTGCGATTTAGGTATGAAAAAGCTAGACCATTTATTGACAGGGTGTATGGTTCCGCCAATATATGTGTTCTTAGTGAGATTCATCTTGGAGTTGTAGAAGTCAGTGGGGTTACTTGAAAGAAAAAAGAGGTGCTTCAAGGATAGTTTGTTGGAGTTTTTGGAAAGTGAAGAATGAAAAGTCTTAGGTAGGAAAAAGATCAAAATAGAAGAGATATCTGGGGAGATCAAGTCGCTAGGTTTCCTTTGATACAATCATAGATCCAAAAGGTCTCCTATAGATTGATCAAGTTTATGTAATTTTACTTTTATGTAATTGTGTTAGGTTAAGGATTAGCGGTTCTCATCCAGCTTGTGAAAGGAGCTTGTTTAGCGTTCTTTTACTGGTTGGTTATAAAAGTTTACATTTAAATAAATAAGTAATATGATTTTCAAGATAGATTTATGAAACGATTCATTCAGAGCCTTTTTTACTAAATCAATCTTTATATAAATAAATAACCAATAAAGTTGGAGGTTCATTCGGACCCTTTTTTACTAAATCAATCCTTATAAACTTAAATCATATAATAACCAATGAAGTTGGAGGTTCGTAAAGACATAGCCCTTAAACGCTTTAGGTTGGAAGGGTTAGGAAGATGTTTGGTTTGAGACTTATAGACGACACAAAATAAAAGAAATTTGTCATTTATTGTTCACTAAAAATATTTTAAATAAGGAAAATTGGTTTTAAATAATCTTAATTACGTTCTATTGGCAAAAAAAAAAAAAAAAACCGTCTCAACTTCACTCTTGACTGGTGGCGTTCCCAACTAAAGGTGTATTTTTTACCAATGGTCCGCGACTGATGGAGTTAAGCGTCCAGTAGTCTATGCTTACATGACATGCTTAGTTGTCAATAAACATCATGTAGCAGCCTTACGAGGCAATAATCATCTTTTTTATTTTTAAGAAAATTGGTTTTAAATAATCCAAACTATACTCTATTGGCAAATAACAGTCTCAACTAAAGATGCGTTTTTTTTTCTAACGGTTAGTGGCATGCCACACAAGCAACAAACTAATGGAGTTAACTATTTGTTATTGGCAGACCGTTGGAAAAGAATATACCTTTAGTTGTGACTGACATTAGCCAAGTATAAAATATTGACTATTATATGCAATAAGGCATTGTTGCGATTATTTAAAACCAATTTTAAAGATGGGTTGGTAGTGTGCTTTTAATCTTTTCGTGAATCAAAGGAAAACATCTATTTGTCTAGGTGCGGGTCGAGCTACAAGTTACTTGTTGGCTTATAGAGTTCTTATATTCTTATTTTTTAAGCCTTTGTTCTATAGTGACGACATACATGGGTTCTTAGACATTTACAACCAATATATGGGCGACTGAGAGCATAATTTTCTTTTATTATAGTTACCTTCAAGTTTTGGGGTTGTTTCCCTACATTCATCATCAAAACATACTGTTATTTTTTTAAAGAGTAATGGCTTCATGTAATCTCAACTTTGCCCGATTGTCAAATATAAGTCCCAATTATTGAAATAATAAAAAATAATCTCAACTAAGCATGTAAGTGTAAAAGTAAGGGAAACTTAATCAGCCGTTAGTTTTTGGTGGCGTGACCGCTGACTTTTCTCTTAACCATCTTATGTGGACGATGGCATGGTAATTGATGGAGAGAATATAAGTATTCACCACCACTGCTCACGAAAATCAACAACAACCATCTCCACAACCGACAACCACCATCTCCTCTACCGCCTGTGGCCCAACTTTCTTCTCCGATGATCTGCACTAGAGCCCCTCCTATAATCTGTTGTTCATCCCTCCCACCAACCATTCACCGGCCAATTACCGATCATCGATGTCATTAATTAATTCCATTAAAGCTATGCTTTGTACAAATCCCCATATATTATTAAACCACTCACTCACGATGTTGTTTAAAGAGGTTAGGTTATGGTGTGTATAAAAATAGGGTTATCCACATCATATGGATGTGAAAACCAGCTTGTTGAAACGATTGGCCCAATTGCTCACTATCCACATCATACAGCAAATTACACAAATATCTTCACATCTTCCGGCGGCTCAACAAACCCTCCGCCTCCACCTCCGGTTCAGTCTCTCCATCGTCGGATCATAAATCAGAATCTTGAACTGGAGTAGTAGCTTCTCAATCTCCGGCAGTGGCGGATTCCGGTTCATCAGCTTAAAGTACTGATATACTGCCATCTTTCTGGGATGAAACCAGGGCTACAATTGGGGAACAATTAGGGGTATTTCGAATTGGTTATGATTTGAAGGAAATGGAGAGGCGGAGGCTGATGAGTTTGAGTAGAATTAAGATGGGGTGGTGGTGGTGGGATTTGGAGGCGAAGATGGCTTGAGATGATGAAACCCTTAACATTATTTTATGCAACAAAACCCAGAAAACCCTAATGGTGGATTGGAGGATTTGAACAAGCAACAGCTGTTGGAGATGCTTGTTAACTCTCTAGAGAATCATTTGCAATAAATGAGAACTCATCGTCTGTAACATCTCGGTAATACCCTATACAAGTTTAGGCAAAAAGTGACATTTTTGGAACTTAGAGGGCACAAAATTAAAATTTTTTGGTTTTCAAGACCCATCGCGCTACGAGATGGGAAGATTATAAACTTCATTGCGCTACGCGATGCAATTTCCCAAGAATCATGAAAAAGGGGGTGTCGCGCAGCGCGATGGTCCAAGTTAAAAAGGGTATCGCGCTATGCGATGACCACATTAAGTAACTGAGTCCACGTGTCCAACCACGTGTGAACACGTGGCAGGATATAATACATCGTGGCGTTGTGCTACGCGATGGCCGGAAGAAACCCCCATCGCGCTACGCGATGGTGGCAAAACTTTTCCTATAAAAGGGGAGCTACGGGTTTGAAGGCCATTCATACCAAATTCACCTTCACAAACACACACTTAACGTTGGAGAGCGTGCCCGATCACTGTGAAGTTCCGAGGTTCTATTTTATCGAGATTTGTGCAAGAATTGGAGTTCTGACGCCCTATAAATTAGTTAAGCAAGTGAGAAGCAAGGTTCTGACGGTTTAAGCTTCAATATGTGATAGAAAGTAGAGGTGCTGCCCGTATTACCTTAGACATATAAACTCTGAATAACTGTGTGAGGTAAGGGTTCTGCTTAAGTGTTATGTTATTGTTATAATTGCTTAGACTATAGTCGGGGGTATATGTAACGCCTGTTAATTCCGGTTTCAAGAACTAAAGCTTGTAGAGTATGTATAATTCTCGGGATTTATCCGACGTTTCTCGAAAGCCTTTACGTCATCCCGGTACGTCTAATCGCCTAACATTTCTTCCAAGTTGCATTATTATTAAATTCCGGGGCTAGAATGAAAATGTGTTATAATATAACATTAAACAAAAAAAACCCTAAACCTATGCAGCTGGTCCGACCGGCCAAAGGCAAGTGCCCCCTCCCTTCCTTGCTTCGACTTTTTGATCGATTCCAAGCTCCTAGAAGTAGTTCAAGATTTTCGCCCAAGGTGTAATTGACCCACTTCCCGTGGATAAAAATTTGTGTTTCCGATGTAGAAAGATCCCCAGGTATGGCATTTACATCATATTAAAATTTCGTAGCCATTGGAGGTGTTTAGGTCGGTCAATTGATTTTAGTTCGAAAACTAGGGTTTATCGGGTGTAGAATTGCAAATTGTTGAGTTTGATG
The DNA here is from genome assembly GCF_021521415.1 of Bidens hawaiensis. NCBI lineage: Eukaryota > Viridiplantae > Streptophyta > Magnoliopsida > Asterales > Asteraceae > Bidens > Bidens hawaiensis. The sequence goes on from NW_027491733.1 coordinate 747,368, forward strand.
CGTTAATCGGTTAGATGACCAACCGAATCAGTTTGTACAGCCCTAGGGGAGTCTAAGGGCTGTGGGAAAATTATTTTTTTGATGCTCGGGGCTGTTTTGGTTGGTGATTGGTCAATCGAGTCGGCGGTGCGCGAATTTTCGTTTAAATGTTAAATTGAGAGTTGTAAAAAGGAACCGTCAACCCTATCAACTCGGGTGACTTAATTATGATGAATTAAAGGATTAAAATGGGAATTTGGCTTATTTGGGGCTGATTCGTTTAACCATTTGTTTTATGGTTCATTACGCGCGTATTTGACTCGATTTGATTGCCGACGGACGAGTGGTGCATCATGGTTAGCCCCGACCTTAATCGTAGGGTGGATTTGGTTAATTGAAAGTGTTGGGCCTTGGGCCAAGTTGTTGGGCCTTAGGCCAAGTGTTGGGCCTTGGGCCAAGTGTTGGGCTTTGGGCCAAGTTGTTGGGCCTTGGGCCAAGTTGTTGGGCTTGAATGGCCCATTAGACAAGAGTGTTCTTACGGTCTAGCTTAGTAACACGAGTTGTGTATACTTTACAGGTCCTTGCTTGTGATTGTGCACTTAGGGATTTCCTAGCTCGTTGCAGGTGTTAGATTGATTTCAGGTGAGTTCTTGATGCCCCGTTTAACTCTTTTTAAGTTTTGGGCTAGCATGCACACCTAAGTGTTTTCTCACTTGATGAAATGTTTTAAATGGTTTTACATAGGCTTGCTAGTATTGGTAGGCCTTGGAATGTTATAGAATGTGTATGTATATATATATTTAGCTTGGCGAACATTTGGCGAATGTTGTAGTCTTCTCGACTACTGAATGTTGCGTATGCCTACTTTGTGTTTGCATGCGCCGAATGTTATGTGTTTGGGTTGTACGTTTTCTCGGCCCTGAATGTTATTATTGAATGTTATATATATATATATATATATATATTGATATATATAGGAATGCATGTATAGAGATGCTCATACGTAAGAATGACTATTTATTGAATGTGGTGACCTAACTGATGTACTTCCGGTTGCTGTTTTAAAACCGTTGGGATGATTATTAAGACTTTTGCTACTTATTTAAAACTTGAACTCACTCAGCTTAAGCTGACTTTGTGTGCATGTTAGTGTGAGATTTCAGGTTAGGAAGAGGATGCCTTATCGCTTGGACGTGCACGGAGCTACTTGGACGGTGAAGGGCATACTGGAATGAAGAATTGTTTATTAACATTTTATTTCAAAAGACTTATAAAAAGTTATACTTAATTTTGGTTTTGGGGTTAAATCCTCTGGTTTTGGGAACTCATTCATTTATTTACGTTTTCCGCCGAATTATATTCCGTGATGTTATTTAATGCAAAGAATTGTTTTTAAGTTTAATTATTTTTACGAGTGTTTTGGAATGAATACCAACTGTGGGGTTCCCGGGTTTCGGGGCCTTACAAGTTGGTATCAGAGCCTTGGTTCGAGGGATCCGAGCATCCCCGAATGCTTGGACTCGAACTGTAAGAAAAGAGACTAGTATGCCCACCGCGAGTAGCTGCACGCCAAGAGGTAACTTTAAATTATTTAGTCATTACTTTAAATTTAAGATTTCCAGTATGTGATTAATTGTTAAGTATAGATAGAATGCTAATGTGGTTAGGGGCAGGGGGTGCTTAGAACGGGCCGGTGAAGTAAACGACTAGTAACACTTGATCAACTTTATTAGCAGTTTACCCTTACCTTCCATTTTTTTAATACCACTTGTGTCTGACTATGTTAGGGTTCCGTCTTTGTAGGGATAGGATTTGGCTAACTCTCGAGTCGTTAGCGTTAAAGTTTATCCTATTCCCTAAATTCTCCTGTTCGTTTCCCATCCTCTCGAACGCTTTGCGCGTAATGGTTTAGCTGAGGCGTAGCATACTGTCACTCTGGGTTCCTTGGTACTTGACCGCTTAAATTCCTCGCTCCTTCAAGAATGTATAAACAACTGTTTAGCTAATTAGGAGCATGATGTTATCCTAGATACCTTTCTACTTGATGAATTACAGGCGTCAGTCTTATTTGATTCGGGCGCCAATAGAAGTTTTGTGTCTACCGCTTTCTGTTCCTCGTTGAATAAATTCCCCGAGAGCATAGTCGATGTGTTTGAGGTTGAGGTCGCCGTAGGAAAATCCGTATCCGTGTCTAGGGCTATTAAGGGTTGTTCCATCGAGTTGTCTAGGTATAGATTTCTGGTGCGATTGTATTTGATGCCGCTTGGTTGTTTTGATGTGGTGCTCGGGATGGATTGGCTCGCGAATGTTTATGCTCAGATCAGTTGTGGTCAGAAACTCGTTCGTCTAAGGGCCCCGGATGGGACTCAAATTACGGTCTTCGGTGATCGGAATGTTGCGACGCCACATATTATATCCATGATTAAGGCGGGAAAGTTGATGCAGCGGGGGTGCGGGGCGTATCTGGCGTATGCTATGAATGTGAATACCGAGGTTGCTACTGTCGGTGATGTTCCTATTGTTCGGGATTTCTCGGATGTATTTCCAGATGATTTGTCAGATATGCCGCCGGATCGCGAGGTCGAGTTGCAGATAGACCTTGTACCGGGCGCCAAACCCGTTGCCCGAGCCGAGCATCTCACCTTGGGGTGCCCCGGTCCTGTTCGTTAATAAGGACGGTAGCATGCGAATGTGCATTGACTACCGTGAATTGAATAAGCTCACTGTTAAGAATCGGTACCCTCTCCCGAGAATTGACGACTTATTTGATCAGCTCCAAGGAGCTAGTAGGTTCTCAAAGATCGACCTTAGGTCCGGGTATCATCAGTTGAAGATTCGGGAAGAAGATATTCCTAAGACTGCCTTCCGCACTCGTTATGGGCACTACGAACTCCTCGTGATGTCTTTCGGTTTGACCAATGCACCGGCTGCGTTCATGGATCTTATGAACCGGGTGTGTAGACCGATGCTCGATCACTCTGTTATTGTATTCATCGTTGTGTATTCCAAAAGCGAATCCGATCACGCCGGTCATCTCTCGGAAGTTTTGGAAGCTCTACGAAAGAACAAGTTGTATGCAAAATTTTCTAAGTGTTCCTTCTGGTTGCGTGAGGTTCAGTTCTTGTGTCATGTTATTAACCCGAGTGGTATGTTGGTTGATCCTACAAAGGTGGAAGCCGTGAATGATTGGGAGCCTCCTAGGTCTGCATCTGAAATCCGTAGCTTTCTGGGCTTTGCGGGGTATTACCGCCGCTTTATTCCCGACTTTTCGAAAATTGCTTCTTTGCTGACCAGGTTGACTAAGAAGAGTGTTAAGTTCATTTGGGGTACTGAGCAGGAGGAGGCTTTTCTCGAGTTGAAGAACAGGTTAACGCATGCCCCGATTTTAGCTCTACCTGATGGCACCGATGATCTGGTGGTTTATTCTGATGCCTCTTGGCTATGTAGTGTTAGACATAGCTACCGGGGCATGCTGTGGGCGGAAGGAGAGCCACAGTGATTGATTGAGCGTGGGAAATGGATGCACGCAGCACATACAATCAAGGTTTCACTGTAGCTTAGCATAATTACATCATATACATACATACATACTTATTTCATAAATTACAAGTGTTAACTTGTGAATACTCATTACTGTTTTCTTGAAACTCGTGAAACTCACCAACTCCAGTGGTTGACCCATTTTAAACTGCTTTTCAAGTGTACCTAAATCGGAATGATTTGGTGATCTGTTACTTGCCCAAAGGTGTGTGGTTGATGCTATGTGAATAGAAGCAAGGATACTAATAGTAAGATCGTATAGTTAATGAACTAGTTTGGTTTGTATCACCTAGACTGTAAAACAATGATAGAACAATGAAATGTAATATATTGTAAATTAGTTTGTAATGTTTCTTTATAACCAATGTGTTGATACCAGAGGTGTCTGTTACATTCCCGTTTTACGCTTCCGCATTGTGCTAGTCGGGGTGTGACATGCCAGTTCGAGAATGCCATTTGTCACCCAAGCAAGCTTAGAAAGTGATCATCTGGTGTAAGTTGATCTTGTGTGTGGTAAAGAATGAGTAAGAAAGCTAACTTAATTGCTCAATATAGAAATTTTTATTTATGCGTGATGATGTGAAATGTGTGATTGACCAATTGTTATAAGAAGACACTAGCGCAAGTGGACTCACAAAGGGGAAGTGTATAGGACATGGAGAGTAACGTGACCAGCTAATCACAACTAGCCACTGTTATTACCTGTTAGGTTTACTATCCTTGTACTAAATAGTTCCTGAAGTGATGACATTTGTGTTTTCCTATATAATACGAATGGCTGGTGCTAAGAAGACTGTTGGGCAAGGAAGTCGCACGAGTCGCCGTGGTAGACCACGTGTTACCCAAGTGCCCCCCGAGGAACCAATCCACGAGTCTGAGGAAGAGAGAAGCATGACAGTGCGAGATGAAGGGCATCAGCTCGACCCTGCTATCCATGTTGCCATCACTCAGGCAGTAGCTGTTGCGATGCAAAATCACAACCAAGAAAAGACAACCGCAAGCCACACCGGAATGGGTGAGGAGACAGGGGAAGGCAGTAAGAAGGATTAAGAGACTGAAGTAGAGGAATTAAGTGAAGATCGGTCTGCGAAGGTCAATGCTGGTAAGAGGGGCCGAGGTGGGTGCAGCTACAGGTTGTTCAAAGGTTGCGACCCACCAAAGTTTTATGGTACAAGGGATGCAATCGCTACTCTCCAATGGATAACCGCAATGGGCAAGGTTATCCGAATTAGCGAGTGTCGCCCCAACCAAGCAGTGGGTTTTGCTACCCAGTCATTTGGGGAATAAGCTATGTTTTGGTGGGAGACGGTGGAGCAAAGGAAGACCGCTGCTGAGATCAAAGCTTTGAAGTGGGAAGATTTGAAGGAGATGGTTATGAAGAAGTTTTGTGCAGATGCTGAAGTTGAGAGGGCGGAGATGAAGTTCCTGAATTTGAAGGTGGAGAAAATGACACACCGCCATGGTAAACACTGAGGCAAAAAGGGTCAAGTGCTACCTGAGGGGACTCCACAAAATATCCGCACCTTTGTCCGGGCTAGTAAACCTGCTACTTTTGATTTTGCTGTCGAACTTGCAGAAATGGTTTATGATGACTTGGCTGTGGATGATGTGGTGGTGGAAGAGCAGAGAGAGAAGAAGTGGGTTGCTCCTGCCAGGTGACCTGGTACTCAAATGTGGAATCCCATGGATAAGAAGCAGAAAGTGTGGGAGAAAAAGCCGTGCAAGACTTGTGGAAAAATGCACGGTGGTGAGTGCAAGTGGGGTAAGGGTAACAATGTGTGCAACAAGTGTGGGAAGACCCATGAAGGGGAATGCAGGTAGGGGTCGAATGCCTGTTATAAATGTGGAAAGGTGGGGCATTACGCTAACGAATGCAACACGAAACCCGCCTGTTACAAATGTGGAAAGACAGGTCATATGGCAAGGGAGTGCACTAAAGGTGAAGCTGGGGGAGGCGGTAAGAAGGATGCTGAACAGCTAGACCAAGGACCAGAGCTTACATGTTGACACAAGAACAAGCTAAACAAATCCCAGACGTTGTGACAGGTACATTTCTAGTAAATGGTATTTCCGCTTCCGTATTGTTTGACTCAGGTGTGACCAGGAGTTTTGTAGCTACCCAGTTTTGTAAGACAGCTAAGATGAAATGTTGTCGTGTGCCTGAAACTTTTACGATAGAAATCGCTAATGAGACCTCAGTTAAAATTATGAGATTGGTTAAAAATTGTAAGATAGAATTGGAAGGACACGAATTCCGTGCTACCTTGTATGTGCTAACCTTAGGGGGATTCAATGTAGTATTGGGGATGGATTGGCTGTCTGAATTCGAAGCTCAGATAGTGTGCAGGAGTAGATTGGTAAGACTGAAGTATTCGGGTGGTGATACCGTAACGGTTTTTGGAGATAGAGAAAGTACAGGGCTTAACGTCATTTCGATGATAAAAGCCGAAGGATTGTTAAGGCGAGGGTGCAGTGCCTACCTGGTGTATGTTGTCAAAGCTACGGCTGAGACGGAGGAAGTAAAAGACGTTCCTGTAGTATGTGACTACCCATAAGTATTCCCTAAGGACCGTCCAGGGTTAGCACCGGAACGAGAAGTAGAATTCGAGATAGAATTGATACCAGGAGCACAGCCCATCACGAAAGCACCTTACCGTTTGGCGCCGTTTGAAATGAAGGATTTGATGTCCCAACTGCAAGAACTCATCGACAAAGGTTTTATAAGGCTGAGTGTTTTCCCGTGGGGCGCGCCGGTGTTGTTCGTTAAGAAGAAAGATGGAAACATGAGAATGTGTATTGACTACAGGGAATTGAATAAGCTTACTGTGAAGAATAGATATCCCTTGCCACGGATCGATGATTTATTTGACCAGTTACAAGGTGCAAGCTAGTTCTCCCGAATAGATCTCAGATCGGGTTATCATCAGCTGAAGGTGAAAGAGGCAGACATCCCTAAGACAGTGTTTCTGACACGGTATGGACACTATGAGTTCCTCGTGATGTCGTTTGGTCTCACTAATGCTCCTGCAGCAGTCACGGATATGATGAATAGGGTATGTCGGCCAATGTTGGATAAGTCAGTTATCGTTTTCATATACGATATCTTAATTTATTCAAAGAGCGAGTCTGACCACGCCGAGCATTTGAGAGAGGTATTAGAAGTGCTGAAAAAAGAGAAGTTGTATGCAAAGTTCTCGAAATGTGCATTTTGGTTGCGAGAGGTACAGTTTCTAGGTCACATAATCAATCCCGAGGGGATTACTGTGGACCCAGCTAAGGTTGAAGCGATAAAGAATTGGAAGACCCCACGAAACCCAACTGAGATACGCAGTTTTCTTAGGATTAGCTGGCTATTACAGGAGATTCATTCCGGGCTTCTCTAAGATAGCCGCACCATTGATAGGTATGACCCGAAAGACTGTGGTGTTCGATTGGGGTAGGTTCCTGTAAGACCCTGAATCCCGGGAATCCTACAGTTTGTGATCATACACGAAACTTACAAAATTCTTAAACCCAAAACAATTCATTTCATTTCGAGAACCATTTCGTTTTATCCAAACAAGTTCATCTTTTTAAAATCAGTTCAGAGTAATTAAACAGCGTAATAACAAAAATCAAAATCCCCAAAAACCGGGAAGAGTGCCCAAAACCAAAATTTAAATGTTTAAAGTAATAAATGAAAAGAAAACAGTTTGCGTAATTAATCTCCTAATAGATATGCCTTCAACCGTCCAAGTAGTCTCGAGCACGACCAAGCGGTAAGCATCCTCCTCTTAACCTGAAACTCACACTAACGTACACACAAAGTCATCTTGAGCTGAGTGAGTTCAAGTTTTAATAATTGACATTTAAATAAATCATTCCAAGGGTTTAAATATAAAAAATGGGATTATAAAACATTCCAAGAGTCTAAAATATAATACGGGATACGAACAGTTAGGCCATCATCAACACTAAGTATTCGTACTTAGAAATCTATATACATCCATATATTTATATCCCTATAAATATCAACCAAATAATAACATCAGGGTTGAGCACACGTACAACCCAAACACGTAACATCTCATCCAAGTAATAACATCAGGGTCGAGCACACGTATAACCCAAACACGTAACATCCGATGATGATCATGCCACACGAGCCTCCCCCCTCACGGGCTTTCCAGGGCCCACCACGGGATTTAAGAATCTGAGTAGTATAGTTTGGCCCGGCCAAGATCACCATCCATCCATATGCGAATACAAAGTAGGCATACGCAACATCCTTAGTCGATAACGACTAATTAACATCGCCAATTATTGGCCACAAAATAACGCATGCATAAAGACGCGTATATCTATATGTGTGTGTGTGTATGTGTATATATATATATATATATATATATAATATTATCCTAAACATACCATCATGAATGTAAGCCTAGGGTCATAAAGTAGCACCGGCATACCCATTCATAAATATCATCTCATGACATACTACAATACGAGTAAGCCTACATCCTTGAGTCTAGACCATAAGTAATGTATATAACCTTATAAAACATATAACCATAGACGAGCCTCTAATATTCCAGGGCATAGAGTATAATTCACACATATTTTCATAAATCCACAAGTACGAATAAGGCTGTAATACCATCCAAATAGTTTAAACAAGTATAGTCGGATAAAATTGTAATATGGTGTGCATGCTAGCCGAAAACGTAAAAAGAGTAAAAGGGGCATCATGAACTCACCTGACACGAGGCACCAAGTCACCACGAGCTAGAGGGCCCCTAAGTAATTCCACAACTCACGCGCCTGTCGGATTATATACAATAGTTACTAACACCGAAGGGACTCGTTTATCCTATGAGACGTTCTAATATGGTTCAAGTTACCTAGAACCTCGACCTCATCATGTTCGATTAAAATAGCCCCGGGGGCCTTATATTTACCAAAGCAACCCATAGTTACTCCCGAGAATAAAGAATTCCCAAATTACCCCCGGAAGCACTAGGTGAGACTAACATGCGCGTTTAAGAGTTGTTTAGGCACTTAACATCCAACTCAGCCCTGTGTGGACCCAATTTGATAAACTCACAGCCAACTAGTCCACACGACGCTACATGAGTTGAATGGGTCGGTAACTCGCAAGCACAACGCACCAACTATTCAATAAACGCGAATACGCGTTGTACCGACCCGTTTGAGTAACCGACAACCAATTCAGCCCCAATACTTATAAAAATAAATTTCCAACAGCCCGTAACCCGAACCAAAGTCACCCGAACTGAATTGGTCATTAATTACTTCAACACTCGCGTTAAACGCAACAATTCACTATTCTAGACAACCGAATCTTAGCTTTCAATCTACCACTAGTTCACCAATCAAACAAGCACCAAAGTGCACGATACGAAAGTATATTATATTAGACATACCTAGGAAGATTATGGAGCAAAACAACACTTAAAACATCCCCGAAAGGTACTCGAATGGACAGCCACCGGTTAAGCCTAAAACGAACGAATAGATCAATAACGAGTATAACGTGCACATTTTAGCATGTAAAGATGTATTTTATTACATAGGAAAACCATACAAATAAATTATGAAATTTTTACCAGGGTTTAATAAATGTCTTAAGTTTATAAATATATTTTTATTATACTTTTATAGTGCACATAAAAATCATAAAAATTCCTCCAACACAGAAAGGTATGTGCAGCTATTTCAGTGCACTGCCAAAGTGTTTTATTTGTTTAAAAATAATTATCAAACCAAATTAAATGACTCCAATTGGGTTGAATTCTTAACTCAAAATTTGAACTTTCAGAAGTGGAACCAACCAATCTGGACTTGTCAAAAAAGAGTTATGATGTCGGGAAGACAGACCAGAATCCGTCATCCCGAATCAGCTTTGACACTCAATCTTATAAAATCATAAACACCATTCAAATATCATCCAAAAATTACTTATTATACCTTTCTGGAAACTAGACTCAAAGTAGAACATCATCAAAAACATTAAATTTTCATCGAGTTATAGACCGAACAATCAACGAGTACGAATCTGTCAGAAACTGCTATAATCAAAACTCAACCCTAACGTGTTCAACAAAGAGTTTAATGAAGAAAAACAGTTATATTAACATTATACTAACCTTGAATTGGAGTTTGGCACCTCAGGAATCGCTGGAAAAAGGAAAAAACGCAGGCGTGGGGCTGGTATACTACATCGATCGCAGAAGAGAGAAGAGAGGCAAGGTTAGGGTTAATTAATATAACATGTTACACTTAGACCCTCGAACTTGTAAAACGAGATGTCTTGAGCCAAAAGGTTAATTAAAATGATTTTCGAGGATGACTAGAAGGTCCTTTAAGATGCCAAATCGGGTCTCGGTTAATGCTCAAACTCTACAAGGCTTGATTCTTTTTTTAACAAAAATTACGAAATTTAACGGACGTTACAGTTCCATGAAGAGGCATTTGAAGAATTGAAGAAAAGACTCACTCAGGCTCCAATACTTGTTTTGCCCGATGGCAAAGAAGATTTGGTAGTTTACACTGATACTTCATCTCAGGGGTTAGGTTGTGTGTTGATGCAAAGAGGAAAGGTCATAGCCTATGCGTCTAGGAAATTGAAAGTTCACCAATGTACGTACCCGACGCATGACCTAGAGTTAGCAGCTGTGGTGCATGCTCTCAAGGTTTGGAGGCACTACTTTTATGGTGCCAAGTGTACTATATATACTATTCATAAGAGTTTGAAATATTTCTTTGAGCAGAAAGAGCTGAACATGAGGCAGGGAAGGTGGTTAGAACTGATAAAGGATTATGACTGTGATATCAAGTATTACCCGGGAAAGGCTAACGTGGTTGCTGATGCCTTGATCCGGAAGAACGCAGATGTTATCGCGACAGTGAAGTCTTATAATCAGATAATCAACTCAGATTTCTTTGAAGAGATCAGCAAGGTCCAGTCAGAAATGTTGGTAAATGAAGGGTTCATGAAGAAAGAAAGGATTTTTGGGCAGTAGAACAAGTTGATAGACAATACTCAGGGCGGAAAGACCAGGTTTGATCGGATGTGGATTCCTCGTCATGGGAATCTTAGAGATCGGGTCCTAGACGAGGCCCATAAGTCTAGTTACTCGATTCATCCAGGATCTACCAAGATGTATCAAGACTTGAAGAAGGACTACTGGTGGCCGAGTATGAAGAATAAAGTAGTAGATTATGTCAGTAAGTGTTTAACTTAATTGATTATCTAGAACTCACTCAGTGTAGCTGACTTTTAGTATGCACGCAGTCAAAAAACAGGTTGAGGCAGCTGGCTTGAGGAGGGACACATGGCATGAGCTAAAGAGACTGGCATCTACGAAGAATTGTATGACTCTTTTAATTAATGTTTATGGAAAGACAATTTGTATGTTTAGACAAAAATGAATATTTTAATGTAATGTTTGAAGTTTTAAATTATTCCGCGACAGTTTTAATTAACTCTGATTTTAGAACTGTGTTTATGAGTAAAACCAACACCAAAATAGGGTTACCGGGAACGGGGCCTTACAAGTTGGTATTAGAGCATAAGTTCGAAAGAAATAAGCATCCTACATGCTTACACTCGAACAGAGAATGAGATTTAAGGAAGAAAAGAAAAAAGATGCCAGTCCGAGAATGCCATGTGATGTGTTGAATAACACACTTATATTTCCTTACAATTTTATAATGTTTTTATGTTTATTTGTTTAATTTATGTACGTTTAGAGGGTTAAGTGCAAAGTTTTACAAATATAATTGTTTACTTGTAGGTTGTGAAGTTTAGTGGAAAAAAGAGGCAAATTGGAAGATTCTAGGGGCTTAATTGTCAAAGTTTCAAAGTTTAATCAAGGCCCGACCCAAGCCCACTTCTTAAAAGCCTTATAATATATTATATTAAGTTAATATCAGCCATTCTCCAGCCCCTAACCCCGAAATTGATAAAACCCTAACCCCACATCATAGTTCCGATCGCAAGGCAGCAGCCAAAAAGAAGAAAGAAAAAAGAAACCGGCGGCTGTTTGGCGGCTGTGGAGACTAGAGGAAGAAGAAGGAGGCTTGGGGTGAACTTGTGCAGCTGCTAGGGACCTTATACATCACAAATCTCAGCCATAAACCCTAAGTAATTGATCTCAAACTTTGGTTATTGTTCAAGAACCCTAACTTTTATGATTTGGTCTTTTGATTTGAATTGTTTTGCAATTGATTGATAGTTTGACTTGTAATTGATTGTGGTTGAATCTTGAATGAGTTTTATAATGTTTATGATGATGCTTGTGATGTTTTTATTAAGTGTTTGCTGCTGTCCAAAATCTATGTTAGGCTAATCTTGTTTGTTCTACCTAGGATAGATGATTGTTGAGTAGTTTTTGACTTGTTTAATGGATTGTTAATGTTTAAGACTTAAATTATTAATGTAAAGTTTAAACAATTTGCTAGAGTTTTAAACAAGTGTGGGGATGCAATTTGCTTAAGGATTGTCGCTTTCGTTCGTTAGTGATAGCTTGATAGAGAGCACTGGAGTTTTACGCTTGCGTTCGAATAGGAGGGCGAGGAACATGATTCACCGCACACTTGCATGATCACATATATCAGGGGAGTCTGTTCCACTTTATTTTTCTTTATTTTTAGTTTTGTCTTTTCCTTGTCTCACATTGAGGACAATGTGAAATTTAAGTGTGGGGATGGGGAACTGACGTTTTCATTTTTAAGAAAAATAAAAGAATATTGAAAATCTTGAGAGTTAATAGTTAAAAAATAAATAAATAAATAAAATAAAAAAATAAAATAAAAAAAAATAAAAATAATAAAAAAATAATAAAAATGTCCCTCGTTTTTAGTTTCTTTTGCAATAAAGTTGGAGATGATGATTTTATTTGGAAATCGGTTTTTCAAACTACTAATAATATGAGATAAATAAAAGAAAACGCACTTAACTTAGGATGTGTCGGTAGGCTCAGCCTTGAAAATGAAAGGGCAAATTTGATAAAACGGTTAAACGGAAATCTTTTGTGGGTAAAGCGTTTTGTCCGTGGAAAATAAGCAATGAAAGGTCGGGCCATACTCAAGCCTCAAATTTTGCTATGAAAAAATGGAAATATCATGAGTTTTTTTTTTAAAAATTTGAATACGTTATCATATGATGCTTGGGTAGGTTTAACGTTAGAGTATGCCGTGTAGCCTGTGATATAAATCTTAAAATAATAGTTTAGTGTTTTACACCTCATCGGCGTATGGTTTTATAACCTTAAATCCTGTATTGATGGGATGCTTCGGGTCCGGAGACCATGGGTCTGTATGCAATCTATTTAGCTGGGTATTCACAATTCCTAAGTGGGGTTGTGGATATTTAAAAATGAAGCCAAAGAGCAAACCCGTTTAAGTCTATAAACATGATCACAACAGTACGGAAGTACAATTACACTACAGACTTGATCATCCACGCTGTTAGTCATGTGGGGTCCCCTTGCTCGCGTCTCATTACCATTAAGAAACGGACCACAAGGGACACGCTACATGTAAGCCCTACAGATAAATTTTGCATACTCACCTACGGTGATGGATTTGGGGTATTGCTTGATAACGGGGGTATGTCATGTTGTGGGGAGAACTGGCTATAAATAATTGAACCTTAATCATATCTAATGGCTGCTTGGTAGACTTTGATGCTTAAGCTTAGGTGGATAAACAATACCCTTGATCGTCTTAACTATTCATAAATATGGAGCAACAAAGTTTTAAATCTGCTAACTTTGAGGTTTAAGTCAAGTTGGGGTGGTCTGGTCCGGTAAAAGCAGAAAATAAGCGGGTCTTAATTGTGTAAACCACTAAGTAATATTATTGTCGGATCTTATTTGTCCCAGTAAAGATTAAGGCATGGGTTTAGGTGGATAACAATATCGATGATCGCGGTTTTTGCGTTTTTCTGAGCTTTAAAATATAATCTATATGTTTGATTTGACTTTGATTTTCCGATTCTGATCCAACTGCATTAGACTTTTTCAAAGACGAAAAAGGTTTAAGTGTGGGAATGTTTGATGTGTTGAATAACACACGTATATTTCCTTACAATTTTATAATGTTTTTAAGTTTATTTGTTTAATTTATGTAAGTTTAGAGGGTTAAGTGCAAAGTTTTACAAATATAATTGTTTACTTCTAGGTTGTGAAGTTTAGTGGAAAAAAGAGGCAAATTGGAAGATTCTAGGGGCTTAATTGTCAAAGTTTCAAAGTTTAATCAAGGCCCGACCCAAGCCCACTTCTTAAAAGCCTTATAATATATTATATTAAGTTAATATCAGCCATTCTCCAGCCCCTAACCCCGAAATTGATAAAACCCTAACCCCACATCATAGTTCCGATCGCAAGGCAGCAGCCAAAAAGAAGAAAGAAAAAAGAAACCGGCGGCTGTTTGGCGGCTGTGGAGACTAGAGGAAGAAGAAGGAGGCTTGGGGTGAACTTGTGCAGCTGCTAGGGACCTTATACATCACAAATCTCAGCCATAAACCCTAAGTAATTGATCTCAAACTTTGGTTATTGTTCAAGAACCCTAACTTTTATGATTTGGTCTTTTGATTTGAATTGTTTTGCAATTGATTGATAGTTTGACTTGTAATTGATTGTGGTTGAATCTTGAATGAGTTTTATAATGTTTATGATGATGTTTGTGATGTTTTTATTAAGTGTTTGCTGCTGTCCAAAATCTATGTTAGGCTAATCTTGTTGTTCTACCTAGGATAGATGATTGTTGAGTAGTTTTTGACTTGTTTAATGGATTGTTAATGTTTAAGACTTAAATTATTAATGTAAAGTTTAACTCAACCATGAATTAGATTGTGTGTGATGGCTGTGTTTTGTTTGTTATTGCTTATAATCCTCTTGCATTAGTTAATTGAATCGGTTTTGATTAATTGATTGCTTGTTAAGCTCTTTACTTGGTGTTTTGGGTTTATTTTGCGGGGTGATCAACAGTAGGGATAAGTGGGTAATATATCATCTAAAATCAGTTAGAATACACCTTCTTTGAGACCGAGAGGTGATAAGAAGTAATATTGTCTCGTTGCTTTTACTTGTTAGAATTAAGACCGCGCGAGAGCGGGTTTTGTCTTGTCGAGTTTGAGTGTTTACGTGCAATTAGTTGGTTTAATTTGGGTTGAGTTAAATTGTTCCTCTTTCCTTGGTTGCGTAGTATTCGTCTCCATTAGGATAGTGTGTCGAGGAGGCCGAGAGGAGAGTCGGCATTTGAACACGTTAATAATTGTTTTTCCGGTTTGTTCTTTAAAATCAATTAAAATAAGTTAAAGATTGTTAGAGAGACTGACAGGTAATTTGACTTTCTTAAACAAGTTTTGGTTGTGTCATCTTTTATAACCGGTGTCTTGAATATTTTCAATCCATTGTCTTGTTATTTCTATCAACATGATTCATTCCTAGGTAGACGTTTTTACATATTGAATTTGCACTAAAGTTTTCTAGAAGTTTCTTGTTAACAGTTTTCTTTTAATTAAGTTAAGTAGTTTATTAATTTCTAAATATTCTAAAATCAAGTTTAATATTTTGGTGATTCTTAGTTAGAGTTTCGTAATTAAATACGTTTTTACGTGTCTTTTTGTTCAACATCCGGACTTCCTTGATGCTATACTATTTATGATCGGTACACTTGCCGGTTTTTGTGTGGTTTCTATAGGATTTTCTTTTTATAAATTTAAAGCTTAATTGTGATTCGTTCTTTATTTATATTATACATTTTCACACATCAAGTTTTTGGCGCCGTTGCCGGGGACATGGTTAGAAGCGTGTTGAGAACGACTCGAGTAGAGTCTTGCCTTTTGTAGTTTAGTTTTAGTTTAGTTTTATTTTAAGTATTCTATTCCGTTTTTATCTGGTGCCCGTGATCCTTCTCTTTTGAGTGTTCTTTAAAGGAAATATGTCCGCACGACACGTTGGAACGCCATGGTGCAAAGTGTGTGGCGGAGATCACTGGGTGCATGATGCTTATGAGAGGAGAACTATAGAAGTCAAAGCATGAAAAGCTCCATGGGAATCACTTTTGGCAAAGCCTCCTCCATACCGATTTGCATATGATCAAATGGGGAACTTCTTAGGGTTTATGGACTTGTCAGGCAATATATTAGAGCCCACCCCAGAATTGGAGGAAACAATGGATGATGTATTGTTTGCCATTAGAAATGATTTGGAATATGTTCCTCCTTTGAATCCACCTTGGTTTGAAACCCTGAGCGAGATTGAACATACCGGAATGGAGGAGCAAAGAGTAGAGGAGTATGTTCCCTCTTGGGAGGACGAGTTCATGGGTGAGTTTGGCGAAGAGTCTATGGATTTTACCATGATAGATGAAGGAGAGTTTGACCCGCTTGGTGATTTGAAGTTGCTTGAGGATCTATTGTATAACGAGCCAAGTGCGGGGATCAAGAATGAGCCTTGTGAGGAGAGCCATGAGGAGGTTGGTGAATCAGTCTCTCCACCATTGCACTTTGAATGTGAAAAACCAAAACATGAACCGTACTCAATCTCCATTCGGGAAGTGTCGAGGTTTAGAAGGTTGGCTAAAAGAATAAGGAGGATATCTAAGCTCAGAGATCATGGTGTGCAGAAGAGTTCGTCACTCCCGTTTCACTTCAAGGAATCATTTTTGGGGGAGTCTACGAGTTGGAGGGCCAAGTTCACGTTGTATGTTTGGGCCCATGAGAGTTGTGCAGTAGGTTTCTTCCCGACCGATTGTAAGAGGAGAGTGTTAAGGAGCATCGAAGGGAAGAGGATAAAGGAGAAGCCTCCTGATTGAGGTTTCGGGAGCCAGTCTGGCTGAAGACTATTCAATAAACTTAGCGCTTCCCGGGAGGCAACCCGGTAAATATCTTTTCTTGTTATTTTATTTTCATTTTATTTTTATTTCCGAGTTTTGCCGGGTGTTTCTTCTCTTACTTGCAGGTTATTCCTTGGTTGGCTGATGACGGTTGATGAGCTAGAGTTTTAAACAAGTGTGGGGATGCAATTTGCTTAAGGATTGTCGCTTTCGTTCGTTAGTGATAGCTTGATAGAGAGCACTGGAGTTTTACGCTTGCGTTCGAATAGGAGGGCGAGGAACATGATTCACCGCACACTTGCATGATCACATATATCAGGGGAGTCTGTTCCACTTTTTTTTTCTTTATGTTTAGTTTTGTCTTTTCCTTGTCTCACATTGAGGACAATGTGAAATTTAAGTGTGGGGATGGGGAACTGACGTTTTCATTTTTAAGAAAAATAAAAGAATATTGAAAATCTTGAGAGTTAATAGTTAAAAAATAAATAAATAAAAAAAATAAAAAAAAAATAATAAAAAAAATAAAAATAATAAAAAAGTAATAAAAATGTCCCTCGTTTTTAGTTTCTTTTGCAATAAAGTTGGAGATGATGATTTTATTCGGAAATCGGTTTTTCAAACTACTAATAATATGAGATAAATAAAAGAAAACGCACTTAACTTGGGATGTGTCGGTAGGCTCAGCCTTGAAAATGAAAGGGCAAATTTGATAAAACGGTTAAACGGAAATCTTTTGTGGGTAAAGCGTTTTGTCCGTGGAAAATAAGCAATGAAAGGTCGGGCCATACTCAAGCCTCAAATTTTGCTATGAAAAAATGGAAATATCATGAGTTTTTTATAAAAAATTTGAATACGTTATCATATGATGCTTGGGTAGGTTTAACGTTAGAGTATGCCGTGTAGCCTGTGATATAAATCTTAAAATAATAGTTTAGTGTTTTACACCTCATCGGCGTATGGTTTTATAACCTTAAATCCTGTATTGATGGGATGCTTCGGGTCCGGAGACCATGGGTCTGTATGCAATCTATTTAGCTGGGTATTCACAATTCCTAAGTGGGGTTGTGGATATTTAAAAATGAAGCCAAAGAGCAAACCCGTTTAAGTCTATAAACATGATCACAACAGTACGGAAGTACAATTACACTACAGACTTGATCATCCACGCTGTTAGTCATGTGGGGTCCCCTTGCTCGCGTCTCATTACCATTAAGAAACGGACCACAAGGGACACGCTACATGTAAGCCCTACAGATAAAATTTTGCATACTCACCTATGGTGATGGATTTGGGGTATTGGTTGATAACGGGGGTATGTCATGTTGTGGGGAGCACTGGCTATAAATAATTGAACCTTAATCATATCTAATGGCTGCTTGGTAGACTTTGATGCTTAAGCTTAGGTGGATAAACAATACCCTTGATCGTCTTAACTATTCATAAATATGGAGCAACAAAGTTTTAAATCTGCTAACTTTGAGGTTTAAGTCAAGTTGGAGTGGTCTGGTCCGGTAAAAGCAGAAAATAAGCGGGTCTTAATTGTGTAAACCACTAAGTAATATTATTGTCGGATCTTATTTGTCCCAGTAAAGATTAAGGCATGGGTTTAGGTGGATAACAATATCGATGATCGCGGTTTTTGCGTTTTTCTGAGCTTTAAAATATAATCTATATGTTTGATTTGACTTTGATTTTCCGATTCTGATCCAACTGCATTAGACTTTTTCAAAGACGAAAAAGGTTTAAGTGTGGGAATGTTTGATGTGTTGAATAACACACTTATATTTCCTTACAATTTTATAATGTTTTTAAGTTTATTTGTTTAATTTATGTAAGTTTAGAGGGTTAAGTGCAAAGTTTTACAAATATAATTGTTTACTTGTAGGTTGTGAAGTTTAGTGGAAAAAAGAGGCAAATTGGAAGATTCTAGGGGCTTAATTGTCAAAGTTTCAAAGTTTAATCAAGGCCCGACCCAAGCCCACTTCTTAAAAGCCTTATAATATATTATATTAAGTTAATATCAGCCATTCTCCAGCCCCTAACCCCGAAATTGATAAAACCCTAACCCCACATCATAGTTCCGATCGCAAGGCAGCAGCCAAAAAGAAGAAAGAAAAAAGAAACCGGCGGCTGTTTGGCGGCTGTGGAGACAAGAGGAAGAAGAAGGAGGCTTGGGGTGAAATTGTGCAGCTGCTAGGGACCTTATACATCACAAATCTCAGCCATAAACCCTAAGTAATTGATCTCAAACTTTTGTTATTGTTCAAGAACCCTAACTTTTATGATTTAGTCTTTAGATTCGAATTGTTTTGCAATTGATTGATAGTTTGACTTGTAATTGATTGTGGTTGAATCTTGAATGAGTTTTATAATGTTTATGATGATGTTTGTGATGTTTTTATTATGTGTTTGCTGCTGTCCAAAATCTATGTTAGGCTAATCTTGTTTGTTCTACCTAGGATAGATGATTGTTGAGTAGTTTTTGACTTGTTTAATGGATTGTTAATGTTTAAGACTTAAATTATTAATGTAAAGTTTAACTCAACCATGAATTAGATTGTGTGTGATGGCTGTGTTTTGTTTGTTATTGCTTATAATCCTCTTGCATTAGTTAATTGAATCGGTTTTGATTAATTGATTGCTTGTTAAGCTCTTTACTTGGTGTTTTGGGTTTATTTGCGGGGTGATCAACCGTAGGGATAAGTGGGTAATATATCATCTAAAATCAGTTAGAATACACCTTCTTTGAGACCGAGAGGTGATAAGAAGTAATATTGTCTCGTTGCTTTTACTTGTTAGAATTAAGACCGCGCGAGAGCGGGTTTTGTCTTGTCGAGTTTGAGTGTTTACGTGCAATTAGTTGGTTTAATTTGGGTTGAGTTAAATTGTTCCTCTTTCCTTGGTTGCGTAGTATTCGTCTCCATTAGGATAGTGTGTCGAGGAGGCCGAGAGGAGAGTCGGCATTTGAACACGTTAATAATTGTTTTTCCGGTTTGTTCTTTAAAATCAATTAAAATAAGTTAAAGATTGTTAGAGAGACTGAGAGGTAATTTGACTTTCTTAAACAAGTTTTGGTTGTGTCATCTTTTATAACCGGTGTCTTGAATATTTTCAATCCTTTGTCTTGTTATTTCTATCAACATGATTCATTCCTAGGTAGACTTTTTACATATTGAATTTGCACAAAAGTTTTCTAGAAGTTTCTTGTTAACAGTTTTCTTTTAATTAAGTTAAGTAGTTTATTAATTTCTAAATATTCTAAAATCAAGTTTAATATTTTGGTGATTCTTAGTTAGAGTTTCGTAATTAAATACGTTTTCACGTGTCTTTTTGTTCGACATCCGGACTTCCTTGATGCTATACTATTTATGATCAGTACACTTGCCGGTTTTTGTGTGGTTTCTATAGGATTTTCGTTTTTATAAATTTAAAGCTTAATTGTGATTCGTTCTTTATTTATATTATACATTTTCACACATCACCATGTGTCACCCAAGCAAGCTTAGAAAGTGATCATCTAGTGTAAGTTGATCTTGTGTGTGGTAAAGAATGAGTAAGAAAGCAAACTTAATTGCTTAATATAAAAATGTTTGTTTATGCGTGATGATGTGAAATGTGTGATTGACCAATTGTTATAAGTAGACACTAGCACAAGTGGACTCACAAAGGGGAAGTGTATAGGACATGGAGAGTAAAGTGACCAGCTAATCACAACTAGCCACTGTTATTACCTGTTAGGTTTACTATCCTTGTACTAAATAGTCACTGAAGTGATGACGTTTGTGTTTTCCTATAGAATACGAATGGCTGGTGCTAAGAAGTCTGTTGGGCAAGGATGTCACACGAGTCGCCGTGGTAGACCACGTGTTACCCAAGTGCCCCCCCGAGGAACCAATCCACGAGTCTGAGGAAGAGAGAACCAATCCATGACCCTGCTATCCAAGTTGCCATCACTCAGGCAGTAGTTGTTGCGATGCAAATTCATTAACAAGAAAAAACAACCACAAGCCGTACCGGAACTGGTGAGGAGACGGGGGAAGGCAGTGAGAAGGATTAAGAGACTGAAGTAGAGGAATCAAGTGAAGATCGGTCTGCGAAGGTCAATGCTGGGTAAGAGGGGCCGAGGTGGGTGCAGCTACAGGTTGTTCAAAGGTTGCGACCCACCAAAGTTTTCTGGTATAGGGGATACAATCGCTACTCTCTAATGGATAACCGCAATGGGCAAGGTTATCCGAATTAGCGAGTGTCGCCCAACCAAGCAGTGGGTTTTGCTTCCCAGTCATTTGGGGAAAAGCTATGTTTTGGTGGGAGACGGTGGAGCAAAGGAAGACCGCTGCTGAGATCAAAGCTTTGAAGTGGGAAGATTTGAAGGAGATGGTTATGAAGAAGTTTTGTGCAGATGCTGAAGTTGAGAGCGCGGAGATGAAGTTCCTAAATTTGAAGGCGGGGAAAATGACACAGCGCCAGTACACCACTGAGTTCAATCGTATGTCCAGACTTGTCCCTGACATGGTAAACACTGAGGAAAAAAGGGTCAAGTGCTACCTGAGGGGACTCCACAAAATATCCGCACCTTTGTCCGGGCTAGTAAACCTACTACTTTTGATTTTGTTGTCGAACATGCAGAAATGGTTTATGATGACCTGGCTGTGGATGATGTGGTGGTGGAAGAGCAGAGAGAGAAGAAGTGGGTTGCTCCTGCTAGGTGACCTGGTACTCAAATGTGGAATCCCACGGATAAGAAGCAGAAAGTGTGGGAGAAAAAGCCGTGCAAGACTTGTGGAAAACTGCACGGTGGTGAGTGCAAGTGGGGTAAGGGTAGTGATGTGTGCAACAACTGTGGGAAGACCTATGGAGAGGAATGCAGACAGGGGTCGAATGCCTTTTATAAATGTGGAAAGGTGGGGGATTATGCTAATGAATGCAACACGAAACCCGGCTGTTATAAATCTGGAAAGACGAGTCATATGTCAAGGGAGTGCACTGAAGGTGAAGCTGGGGGAAGCGTTAAGAAGGACGCTGAACAGGCTTGGCCAAGGACCAGAGCCTACATGTTGACACAAGAACAAGCTAAACAAATCCCAGATGTTGTGACAGGTACATTTCTTGTAAATGGTATTTCCGCTTCCGTATTGTTTGACTCAGGTGTGACCAGGAGTTTTGTAGCTACCCAGTTTTGTAAGACAGCAACGATGAAATGTTGTCGTGTGCCTGAAACTTTTACGGTTAGAAACCGCTAATGAGACCTCAGTTAAAATTATGAAATTGGTTAAAAATTGTAAGATAGAATTGGAAGGACACGAATTCCGTGCTACCCTGTATGTGCTAACCTTAGGGGGATTCGATGTAGTATTGGGGATGGATTGGCTGTCTAAATTCGAAGCTCAGATGGTGTGCAAGAGTAGATTGGTAAGACTGAAGACTTAGGGTGGTGATACCGTAACGGTTTATGGAGATAGAGAAAGTACAGGGCTTAACGTCATTTCGATGATAAAAGCCGAAGGATTGTTAAGGCAAGTGTGTAGTGCCTACCTGGCGTATGTTGTCAAAGCTATGGCTGAGACGGAGGAAGTGAAAGACGTTCCTGTAGTATGTGACTACCCAGAAGTATTCTCTAAGGACCTTCCGGGGTTACCACCTGAACGAGAAGTAGAATTCCAGATAGAATTGATACCAGGAGCACAGCCCATCGCGAAAGCACCTTACCGTTTGGCGTCGTCTGAGATGAAGGATTTGATGTCCCAACTGCAATAACTCTTCGACAAAGGTTTTATAAGGCCGAGTGTTTTCCCGTGGGGCGCGCCGGTGTTGTTCGTTAAGAAGAAAGATGGAAGCATGAGAATGTGTATTGACTACAGGGAATTGAATAAGCTTACTGTGAAGAATAGATATCCGTTGCCACGGATCGATGATTTATTTGACCAGTTACAAGGTGCAAGCTAGTTCTCGCGAATAGATCTCAGATCGGGTTATCATCAGCTGAAGGTGAAAGAGGCAGACATCCCTAAGACAGTGTTTCTGACGCGGTATGGACACTACGAGTTCCTCGTGATGTCGTTTGGTCTCACTAATGCTCTTGCAGCATTCACGGATATGATGAATAGGGTATGTCGGCCAATGTTGGATAAGTCGGTTATCGTTTCCATAGACGACATCTTAATTTATTCAAAGAGCGAGTCTGACCACGCCGAGCATCTGAGAGAGGTATTAGAAGTGCTGAAAAAGGAAAAGTTGTATGTAAAGTTCTTGAAATGTGCATTTTGGTTGCGAGATGTACAGTTTCTAGGTCACATAATCAATCCCGAGGGGATTAATGTGGACCCAGCTAAGGTTAAAGCGACAAATAATTGGAAGACCACCCTAACCCAACTGAGATACGCAGTTTCTTAGGGTTAGTTGGCTATTATAGGAGATTCATTCCGGGCTTCTCTAAGATAGCCGCACCATTGACAGGTATGAACCGAAAGATTGTGGTGTTCGATTGGGGTAGGTTCCATTAAGAGGCGTTTGAAGAATTGAAGAAAAGACTCACTCAGGCTCCAATCCTTGTTTTGCCTGATGGTGAAGAAGATTTGGTAGTTTGCATTGATGCTTCATCTCAGGGTTTAGGTTGCGTGTTAATGCAAAGAGGGAAGGTCATAGCCTATGCGTCTAGAAAATTGAAAGTTCACGAATGTACGTACCCTACGCATGAGCCAGAGTTAGCAGCTGTGGTGCAGGCTCTCAAGATTTGGAGGCAGTACTTGTATGGTGCCAAGTGTACTATATATACAGATTATAAGCGTTTGAAATATTTCTTTGAGCAGAAAGAGCTGAACATGAGGCAGAGAAGGTGATTAGAACTGATAAAGGATTATGACTGTGATATCAAGTATTACTCGGGAAAGGCTAATGTGGTTGCTGACGCCTTGAGCCGGAAGAATGCAAAAGTTATCGCGACAGTGAAGTCTTATAAGCTGATAATCAACTCAGATTTCTTTGAAGATATCAGCAAGGTCCAGTCAGAAGTGTTGGTAGATGAAGGGTTGATGAAGAAAGAAAGGATTTTTGGCAGCAGAAAGAGTTGATAGACAATACTCATGGTGTAGAGACCAGGTTTGATCGGATGTGGATTCCTCGTCATGGGAATCTTAGAGATCAGGTCCTAGACAAGGCCCATAAGTCTCGGTACTCGATTCATCCAGGATCTACCAAAATGTATCAAGACTTGAAGAAGGACTACTGGTGGCCGGGTATGAAGAATGAAGTAGTAGATTATGTCAGTAAGTGTTTAACTTGCCAACAGGTTTAGGCCAAACACCAGAAACAGTATGGAAAGATGCAGCCGTTGGAGATACCGGAATGGAAATGGGAACACATCACCATGGACTTCATAACTAAGCTACCGTGTACAGCTAAGAATCATGACACCGTATAGGTGATTGTGGATCATTTAACTAAGAGTGCTCACTTTCTGCCTATACGATAAGCTATCTCGTCAGAGACGTTAGCGAATATGTTCGTTAAGGAAGTTGTGACGAAGCCTGGGGCGCCATTGTCGATCGTGTCTGATAGAGATACCCGCTTTACTTCATGTTTTTGGAACAAGTTCCATGAAGCTATGGGAACAAGATTGAACAGCAACACGGCGTATCATCCTCAAACGGATGGGCACTCCGAGCGGACTATCCAAACCCTTGAGGATATGCTACGTGCATGTGTGTTAGACTTTGGAGGAAGTTGGGATGATAACCTTCACTTGGCAGAATTCTCTTACAACAACAGCTATCATTCAAGTATTG
This sequence comes from Bidens hawaiensis, assembly GCF_021521415.1. NCBI lineage: Eukaryota > Viridiplantae > Streptophyta > Magnoliopsida > Asterales > Asteraceae > Bidens > Bidens hawaiensis. The sequence continues at coordinate 771,517 of NW_027491733.1, forward strand.
GTATGCCTCCTTTCGAGATGTTGTATGGTAGACAAGGTAGAACTCCTGTTTGTTGGGGAGAAATTGGTCAGAAGGTGATTGGCAGTCTAGAAGTGGTGCAAGAAACATCTTCAAGGTTTGATCAGATTAAGGCCAGAATTAAAGCTACTCAAGATCGTCAAAAGTCTTATGCCGATAAGCAGAGACGGCCGATTGAGTTTAATGTTGGGGACCATGTGATGCTCAAAGTATCTCCTTGGAAGGGAATCATACGTTTTAGAAAGAGGGGAAAGTTGAGTCCAAGGTACATAGGACCGTTCAAGATCGTGGCTCGTGTGGGCGAAGTGGCTTACAAACTAGATCTACCTGACGAGCTGGAAGGAATTTACTCTACGTTTCACGTCTCTCACTTGAGAAAGTTTCTCGCTGATGATACGTCTCACGTACCTCTTCTTGACATTGAGGTAGACGAGCAGCCTGTTGAGATAGTTGAGCAGCCTGTTGAGATAGTTGACCGCAAGGAAAAGCAGCTTCGTCGTAAGGTTATTCCCTTGGTGAAAGTGATATGGAAGCATCGTAAGGGATCAGATGCCACTTGGGAAGTTGAAGAAGAGATGCACAAGTTTTACCCGCATTTGGTTAGTAGTAATAGTTACGTTTCGGGGACGAAACCTCTTTTAGGGAGGGTATACTTGAAACATCCAACTTTTGTTAAATAATAAATAATAGAAAGTTTTGTTAATAGTTGTGTGTCATTAAATTAGTCATGTATTAAGTGTTTGAGATATGGAATTGGGATTGGGTGGTGGGACCCACGAAACCCCTATATATATACCTAACCACCTCTCAATTTCTTTTCTATTCCTTTCCAAACACACAAACACACACTCTCAAAAAACACACACATACTCTCTCTAGCACCCGGATCCAAATCCGAGCTAAAAAGAAGGAAGAATATCGTGTGTAAACACCGTTTAAACAACAAGAACACGTCCAGATCTACGAGTTGGTCCAAATCCGAACTGAACCCGGGAGCAGAAAGGTGAGATTTGGTTTAAAAGGTTACGTTTTGCGGTTAAGTTGGACATGCAAACTGATAGAACGATAGATCGGGTTGTAGTGCGTAAGAAAAACATAAACTTGGTAAGTTATAACCTCAGGGGGTGTTATAGGACAAAAGATGATGTTCGGACCATGAAAAACACGGGTATACAAAGTTGGTACAACCCGAAACCCATAAAAAGAGTAGAATCGGGTCCTAAGGAAGAGTCTCGGAGGAAAATGGCCTTAAAATGGTAAAAATAAAGTAAAAAGGGGTTTTTCGCATGAAAAAGGGCTTCGCATCGCATGCCATGCGAAATCCAAGAATTTCGCATCTCACGCCATACGAAGCGAAATGGCCATGCGAAGCGAAATAAGCATGCTAAGCGAAATGGCCATACGAAGCGAAATGGCCATGCGAAGCGAAATAAGCATGCGAAGCGAAACCTTCCCATGCGAAGCGAAACCTTCCCATGCGAAATTCCATGCGAAATTCCATGCGAAATGGCCATGCGAAATTTCATGAAACCCATTTTCTGATGCGTTTTTGATAAAGGACCTATTAACGAAAATAAAATTTTTCCGAGCTGACCTGACAGCTCAACCCCAGCTAGGGGCTCTGCCCCCTAGAGCCTGCTAGGGGCTGCCGCCCCTAGACCCCGCTACCAGGGGCGTTGCCCCCAGACCTACGTTGGTTGAGGGTTTCATTAATGCAGATGTATGAGATAGTAGTAATAGATAATTGACACTTGTGGACCCACAACTAAGGAAGGGAATTACCATTAATGGCGAGAGAAATCGGCTTCAGGTGAGTTCTAGCCCCTCTTTATCTGTTATGTTTTCGGGGCTGTGTGCATACTCCTATGTGATAGTGAATACATTTACTTAATTGATAAGTGTATGATACGTGTATGACTATGTATTGAATGTTATTTCTATATAACGATTGTATGAATGAGCATGTATATATATATATATATTATATACATAAGACAGGTAAAGTATGCACGTATGATAAAATGGATGGATGATCGACGAGACAGTACAGTTGTATGGTTGTATGGTTAATCGAGACAGAAGGGACCAGACCCTTATAATATCTGAGATGATAGGGACCAGACCCTTATAATATCTGAGATGATTGGGACCAGACCCTCATAATATCTGTGCTGTTAGAGACCAGACCCTTATAATATCTGAGATGTTAGGGACCACACCTTTACAATATCTGTGATGTTTTAGGTAGAATAGCTTATGGTATACCATAGGGTTTTATGAAAGAAAGTGTGTAAGTACGTATGCATGTATATAAAGTATGTTAATTGATTATCTAGAACTCACTCAGCGTAGCTGACTTTTATTATGTACGCATGCAAAAAATAGGTTGAGGTAGCTGGCTTGAGGAGGGACACATGGCATGAGCTAAAGAGACTTGCATCTACGAAGAAATGTCATGACTTTTTTAATTAATATTTATGGAAAGACAATTCGTATGTTAAGACAAAAATGAATGTTTTGTAATGTGATGTTTGAAGTTTTAAATTATTCCGCGAAAGTTTTAATTAAGTCTGATTTTAGAACTGTGTTTATGAGTAAATCCCAACACCAAAGTAGGGTTACCGGGAACGGAGCCTTACAAGCTTCATCTTTGCACGTGAGCTGAAGGATGATCTCGTCTTACTTATGATGTCTCTCCCTCTGAGCAGCAACAAGGGCTCTAAGTTCCCTGTTTTCTCGTTGAACGAACTGAATATGCCTAAACATAATCCTTTGTGTTAACTCATAAGCTACTCTTTCTGCTTGCATCTGTGTCTGTTGAAGATGCAACAGATTCATCATGTGAAACCATTGAGCCTGAGGAGCTTTATAAGTTTGGATGGATCGATTGCATTGGCCCCTGAGGACTATTAAACGCCATAAACGAATGCTTAGGTCCTTGCAACGTTGTAGGAGTAACATGAGTAAATGGAGTTGTCGGATGTGGAGTAGGCATACGTGCCAATACAGCCTGAAGCACATCACCAAACAACGGATCCGGTCTAGAAGTAGTAATCAATGTCATAGACGGAGGTATCGGAGATACTGCTATATTAACTGGAGTTGGAAATCGAGTCACAATAGGATCAGAAGATCTTGGAATATTCTGAGGCATTGAAGAAGTAGGAATAGGAGCTGTAATAGATACCGGTGGAGTTGATCTTTCAAAAGGTTGACTCGGTATTTCAATACCCGACCCACGTCTCACTCTTTGCTTCTTCGATTTCTCCTCCTTTTCCACTACAGGTTCTTTGCCTTTACGCTTACCCTTCTGCTCATAAGTTAACTCAGCACGTGGTCCTGGACCACCATCACCACCATCATCACCACCATTGCCACCATCACCACCTTCACACTCAGAATCCGAATCATCATAAGCCCAACGGTCATTAGGTGGAGCTTCATAATCGATATTGGCAAGATGGCGAATCAAACATTTAAACCTTGGTCGATCCTGAATACTTTGACCACGGTAAGATCGCAATTGTCTCATAGTCTCCGCATTCATATGGTCCAGCTTCAATACATCATCTGGATTTTTAACCAAGGTAGGTTGTAAATCATTAATCATAAGCTGCAAGAATCTCGGGTACATCAGATACTTGTGACGACTCGTGAGTTTCTCCTTTAAGTGATAATAAACCAATTCAGAGAAATTGAACAGTTTATTTAACACTAAAGCAACAAAGGCAGATTGCATAATCAACATTCATCAAAACCTCCTTTACGCCCACCAAGACAATGTATCAACACATGAAGCAAATACTTGTACTACTCGCACAAGTTTGCTTTGTTTTACATCGACTTGCCCAAATCACCATTGTATATAACTCGTCCAAACAACACACAAATTAAACCCTTATCGAACTTACATCTATCGTCTACTGTATCACGAAAGCCCAAAACATCTCTAATAACCCCCACATCTATCACAACACATTTCTCCTGTGTCACTGCTTCGATCTGGTTCTCAGCCTTGTTAAACCTAGCAGTGTCCCAAAAGGCTCGTATAATAATTTGGTAAACGAAGGTCTGTGTCAAGATGGCCTTATAAATCCTGGAACGTATCAAGAAACTAATCATTCCCCCGAAGATCGGTGAGTCTACAAAATTAGTCTCTAGGAAGGCATAGATGTTGTGGCTTTTATTCCACGATAATAGAACTGGAGCTTGTTCTGGTTAAGCTTGAGCCTCAGGTTGGTGCTCTGGATTAACCTTTGGATTTTGCTCGGTAGCAGGCTTTTGAATAATCTCGTCAGCCATTTCTGTTTAAGAAAGAATTAAAAATCAGTAAAATATTCAGAAATTTATACAGATTAACGAATAAACATCTCATTCGTTATACAAGATTATACGAATGAGACGTTAGTTATATACATTAAGACATTCGTTATAACAACGAATCAATGCTTATTACTTTAACGAATCAAGACTCAAATTTGTTACACTTATTCATTATCAGTTTGATCAACTATCTTATTCATTAACAGTTTGACCAACTATTCGCTACCTTAGTGAATCAGATAGTCATTCGTTAACTATTAGCGCAGTTAACCCCTAAACACCCGATGAACTTCCATGAAATTCATATGGTTGAGATCGCCTTTACCTGTAGAACACGAAGATATCAATCAATTGAGCAAATATGAAGGTAACTGACTTTGGAAAAATTTTGCAAGAGTTCTTTTTAGGAAGGCAATGAAATAAGAACTGGATGAATGAACAGTCATTAGTCTGTATTGGAATTATAAACCCCAATAATTTCACGCATTTCAAGGTCATTTGTTCAAATTTTGAACTAACGAATGGCCTTTCGTTAACTTAAAACCTGATTCATTCATGATTTTAAACGAATTAGATTCACATTCGTTAATACTTTAACGAAAAATACTTTAACTCTTCCATTCGTTAACTTAATAACGAATCTTAGAGTAATTCGTTAAAATTTTAACGAATGATACTTTATCAAATCATTCCATTCGTTAACTGTTTAAACGAATGTCTTACATTCGTTATGCACAACGGAGGCGGATGTCATTATAACAAATGAGATACTCATTCGTTATGTTTAAATAACGAAAGGCTTGACATTCGTTAAACCAAAGTTAACGAATCACCAAATATCCTTAGCGAATGAGACAAAATCTCATTAAGGATTTAAATAATTATTAAAACCAATTAGGGTTTCAATCAAGAATTAAATAATCCATTAAAACCAATTAGGTTTTCAATTGTATACATTAAAAAATACCTGATCAATCAACGATCGATAATGTTTATCTTAAACGGATTTTTACATTAAAAATCAACTGATACCAGTTGTGAATACGTTAAGCACGATTAACTTAAAATTGTGGGGAAACAGACTTTTTCTCTTTGTTTTGAATTATTCGCCAGCTCAGAAAATCGAAATTAAAGCAGAACAATAAATCTTTTTGGATTTTTGAAATTATCAAAATAAAAATAAATGTACAAAAGTAAACGATTAAACTATTGAAGCAGTACATATTTTTGTGAGTTCGAACAGGGAATCATATTGATCAAGTTTTCCTTCCATCACAGTTTTAGTTTTGGCTTTTATTATGACTGATGTTAAGTCGATTATTGGTATTATTGTCCACCTAAATCCTCTAACAAATGTTTCAGAACTTTCGGTGATATGTTTAAATGGTTCAATTGGGCACGAATATAAGAAATTATTAGCACTAATCTTGATTCAAGCTTAATTTAATTTTCTACAAATCACCCCAACTTGACTTAAATATAAGAATCAATTTAATTGAAAATGAGTGATTTTAAGCAACATAGTCTGTAATCCCCACTATGAGATATACCCCCGTTATCAAGCAATACCCTAAGGTCCGTTCCTATGGATGAGTATGCACGATTTCATCAGTCGGTTTGCAGACATTGTGTCCCTTGTGGTCCGTTTCTTATTGGTAATAAGACGCGAGCAAGGGGACAATGTATGACTCACAGCGTGGTTTGGTCAATTCCGTAATTCATTTTGTACATAAAGTACATTTTCCGATCAAGTTTAGAGACTTAAGCAGTAACACTGCGAGTTCGCTTTTTAAAGCATTTTTAATATTCATCGAAATGAATACTAGATGTAAAACTACATAAAGACCCAATGGAATCAGGAGCCCTAAAGCATCCCATCAATACAGGATTTAAGGCCATAAGACCATACATCATTAAAGCGTTAACTACCAACTAGAAACTTTTTCTTAAAAATTGTTTTTCAAATTGATTAGAAGGCTTGAGTATGACCAGATTATTACATTTCTGCCATCATTATATTGAATTTTTCTAGAACCAATATTTATATATTCGGCAATTTAGGTTTATATCGCTTACTAGTCCATACTTGTTTGTTAAAAGACCTACCAATACATCATGCAATTAAGCAAGCAGTCTTTTATTACCTTCTTTTACTGGACTTGGGAACAAATGACCAATGTACTATCATTTTCCCTTTTTGCTCGAGAACTCATTTTGAGGAGCTTTTTTCAATGTTTTTGAGTTTTTCGATATTTGATTGTTTTTGGAGTTTTTAATTTTCTCTGTACAAACTGAGAATCACAATATTTTTGGATTTTTATATATTTTCTCCCCCTAAAAATGACAAACAAAACAAAAATTAAGAAAAATAAAAAGAAAATGATTCAACCTAGCTGTTGAATATCTGTTAATCTTTTTAAACCGTTTATACCCAGCAAGTATTGAAAACGTGTTTTATCAAATACCTTGGTATATAGGTTAGCCTTTTGAAAATCTGTATGTATTTTTTCAATATTTAGTAGTTTCTTTTCAAAGAAGTCACGCCTAAAGTGATAACGGATTTCAATGTGTTTTGTTTTAGAATGTTGAACCGGATTTTTGGTGATAGAAATAGTGACCGATGTGTCAATGTAAATAGGAGTAGTAAGAAACTTCAAACCGTAATCCCGCAGATGCTGCTGGATCCAGAGAACCTGTGAACAGCAACTCGAGGCCGCCACATACTCAGCTTCGGCTGTTGAAGTTGAGACCGTCGTCTGCTTCTTACACTGCCAGGAAACAAGCCGGTTTCCTAAGAATTGACAACCCGCTGTTGTAGACTTGAAATTGATCTTGCATCCTCCATAGTCCGAATAAGTATAAGCCGTGAGATTAAACTTATCGTCCTTGGGATACCACAACCGGATGTCAGGATTTCCCCTTAGATAATGTAAGATCTGCTTAACTGCCGCCAGATGAGTCACTCGCGGACTCGATTGATACCCGGCACACAAACAAACAGAAAACATTATATCAGGACGAGATGCAGTCAAATACATAAGAGATCCGATAATAGCTCGATACAGGGTTGGATCCACGGGATCCTCCAATTCATTCAGTGATAAATTGTGACCCACGGGAAGAGGTGTCGAAGGGATTTTGCCGTCTGATATCTTGAAAATCGGCTCAAGACATCGTTCACATATTTGGTCTGATGGATGAAGATCCCGGAATCACACTGGTGAACTTGCAATCCCAAGAAGAAGCTCATCTCTCCCAAATTTGATTTGCATCGTCTTCTCGAAATCTTTGCACAAGCTGTCGTTTGTCGAACCGAAAATAACGTCGTCCACGTAAATTTGGACAAGGAGCAGATCATCACCAACATTCTTATAGAATAATATACAATCCACAGTTCCCCTGTTGAAGCCACTATCAAGTAAATGGTCAGCCAACGTGCTGTACCAGGCTCTCGGGGCCTGGTGTAAACCATAAAGAGCTTTGTTTAAATGGTAAACACGATATGGATAGTCTAGATCCTCAAAGCTAGGAGGCTGCTTTACATACACTTCTTCATGAATCTCGCCGTTTAAGAATGCCGATTTAACAACTATTTGACACACTTTAAAGTTCTTGAAGGCTGCATAGGCAAGAAAGATACGTATAGCTTACAGTTGTGCCACAGGAGCATATAGTTCAGTGTAATCAATGCCTTCTTGTTGATTGTAACCCAATACGACCAATCGTGCCTTATTTCTCATGATTACCCCACGGTCGTCCTTTTTGCACATAAAAACCCATTTCATCGGTATTTCTTTCTTAACACGATCGGGTTTGTCAATTAGATCCCATACACCTAGTCGAACAAACTGTTGCAGCTCCTCCTGCATTGCCTCAACCCAAGATGGTTCCTTGAGTGCCATTGTGACACTTGTTGGTTCAATCTGAGATAAAAAGCAGGTGTATCGTGCAATGTTTAGAATTCTCGATGAGTGCAAATCCGCATAAGCACATAAGATCGGATCATCTGTAGGAAATAAGTTACACTCAACTACATCATCGCATACGTTAGCTAATTGGTTTCTTGTGAGAACATCATCGTTTACATCCCCAATTATCTCTTCCTGCAGATGATTCATGTGAATCCTTAAAGAAGGATTTGCAGGCACATATACATTATCACCATGATTGGTGATATTTTCCTCAGCCATATATAAAGAGACACTTGAAGAAAGATCTTTAACTAGAATTGGCTCGCTTGTTTCATGAGCTTCATCCAATGGAATTGAAGACGAATCATCAAAATCAGCATCATCAGAAGAATTAGAAACATCATGAGATGTCTAAGATACATTAGGAGAGTCATTTACATCAACGGACGAAGAGCTTGGAGTAAGAAGACATCGTTCTTTCAAATAAGATCGAATGAAGTCTTCAGGTATCTCCTCAACCGCCGGTATAAACGAGTTAAATAACCCATCATAATCAAACATCCAATCAGGACCTGTGCCAGTGGGAGGTGTAGTGTAGCTCTGACAATAAACATGATACCGTTCTTCTATACAACCCGAAGAGATATTGAAGATACGCTTCTTAGGAGAATTATACTCTAAAAATTAACCCTCGAATGCCTTTTCATCAAACTTCTCGGCATCTCTCTTCAATACAGTACATGGACACCCGAATGGTTCGAAATACTTTAAATTGGGTTTACGGTTATTCAAAAGTTCATAACTGGTTTTCTGCAACTTCTTTACCATTAGGATGCGATTCAACGTATAACATGCCGCATTCACAGCCTCGTTCCAGAATTGAACGGGAAGCTTAGAATTAGCAAGCATTGTTCTAGAAGCTTTAATCAACGTCCAATTCTTCCGTTCAGACACACCCTTCTGTTGAAGAACATACGGTGCACTAAATTCCCGATGTATTCCCTTCTAAATACAAAAGAAATCCAGAACATTGTTTTTAAATTCCGTCCCATTATCACTCCGAATACGTCTCACTTTCAGTTTGTAAAGCGATTCGATCTTTGTAATAAGGTTCTGAATTAAATGTGACAATCGTCAATTTCAGGTTAACTCCGTTAACTCAACTCCGTCAATTCAAACTTTAAGATCGTTGAATCTATAACGCACACTTCATTACATTTAAACTAGGGTTTAAATGACGCTTAACACTTACTACATGTGTAGTCTTTCGGGATTTGCACCGAAACGCAAACGAGTTGACGCAAACGATTGATAAATAAACGATAAACGTAAAAACAATAATTATGTGATTATTATGTGTTAGGATTATGTGCTATGTGATAAAACTATGGTCATGTTAACTTATTGGGCAAGTATGATGGAATGTTCTAGAAAAACAACACTTGGAAAGAAGAGGGACTAGAGTGTAACTTGTATTATTATAAATACATCACTAATAAACAAACCCTAACTTATTATTAACCTACAACCCTAAATCGGCTCTCTCTCCCTCTCTTGATCCACGGCTGCCGTCCACCTTCATCACACACACACACATCAATCAAGAGATTAATCCAAGAACTAGGTGCTAGGAAGGTATACTTGATCATCTCTTACCTCCTTGTTGTGTAATTTTGATGTTTAATGGGTTGTATGTAAACCCTAACTCAGCCGATTATATGTATGTATGTGATCAATATGATAGTTGTTAGTTGGATAATAGATTGATAACTAGATTGATGTTGTTGCATGATTGATTGTTGTTCTTGATTTGAATTAAAACACAAACCCTAATCTTGTATGTATGGTGTGATTTATATGCATGGATAGTAGTTATGGTGTCTAGAGGGTTATATGGATGCATGATAGTTCATAGATTGTTATGATGTTGAGTTTTGATGTGAACAGATTCTGGACAGAATATATATACGATGTTTAACTGACTGTAACGAAGTGTAAACGTGAAAATTGATTGAGATTGTGAGTACTGCAGTAAACTAGGTTGAGTCTAGTTTCTATAAAGTATAAATTCGTAATTTTTGGATAAGTGGAAGTATACTTTTATGATTTTACAAAAACGTGATGCAAAGCTGAGCTGTTAGACCTGCTGTTAGGTTATATTGTAAATTCTATATCTCATGAACTACGAGGCCAATTGGGTTGGTTCCACTTCTGGAAGTTGACTCACTGAGTTAGGAACCAAACCCAAGTGGTCTTGCATTTATTGGATTTTTCGTTTACCGGGAATTGCAAATAACATTCTGTTGTGCATGAATCTGACTGATATGAGTTTACTGTAGTGTTTTGATCATTATGAGAAATCTATATGGAATAAAAATAATATAAAATATGTTCTGGAAACCTAAGACATGTATGTTTCAGTGGTGATTTTTGGTGAATTAATTGAGATGATATGATCGGTGAAATAGTACAATCTTTCAAGTAGAAATTCTGTCACAATGAAACTAGCTGCTGAGTTGTATAGGAATGCATGAAATATGATAGTTTTTATATAATTGTGGTATTTTGACCAAAATACCCTTGCGGGGAATAATTGCTAGTTGATTGCCATGAATTGACCAAATTGCCCTTATGGGGAATAATAGTTAGTTAGTCTTTGTTTGTTGACCAAAATGCCCTTACGGGAATAATTGCTTGTAAGTATGTTATTAATACATGACACGAAAGTAATTGCTCACTCGTGTATCGTATCACAATTGTACTTGTTTAAATCACACACGGTTCACAAACGAAACACGAAACATGATACGTGCATAGGTATTATGTGCCGAGTCTAGAGACTCGTTAAACGTTCCGATACTTAGAAAATCTCTTTGTTATTTTAGAACGCTAGAGAGTTTTCTACGACGTACATCACTCGGTGATCTAATTTGGAATATTCTTCGCAAACAGTGAGTTCACTTACCCCGCTCTTTGAACTGTTTTCAAACGTTTTTCACTTGGGGGAGATAACATACTCCGATAAACGCATTTTTGAGATAAACACATATTTAAGATTTTGTTATAAATTATATATATCACTTGTAGAGGCTAAGCGGCACGTAACCCTTGAAGTCCCACGCATCGAACCGGTTAATATTTGGAATAGCGAGTCACTGTTGAGTAGTACTACTGGGTTTGACAAACCCCACCCGACGCTAAGCTCAACTGGAGGTTGAGTGGGTGTAATTTTTGGCTAACACTTACCATGGTCTGGGTTGACCTGGTGACGGGCACTTGATAAACAGTCAGCTTCGGTCTCGAACCACTTAGTAATACTTGTTGTATAGATTAGCTACCTATCGATATATAATTTGACATAACATTATCTGGTAACACTTAAACGCTGTAACGTGGTTACACACTTAAACGCTGTAACGTGGTTACACACTTAAACGCTGTAACGTGGTTACACACTTAAACGCCGTAACGTGGTTACGCAAAACTTTTAAACGCCGTAACGTGGTTACGCAAAACACTTAACGAAAACGCTGAACTCAAACGCTAAACGATTTGTCTTATATAACTTGTGAACTCACCAACCTCGTGTTGACCCCTTTTAGTATGTTATTCTCAGGTAGCCGAGGCGGGCGCGCGGTTTAGGAGCATGCATTAATTGTTAAACATCTTACTCTGCAAACTTAATTTTAACATTTACATTTGGTTTTAAGTCGTCCTGCGTGACGCAACTTTTGAATTAAGGTTTTACGCTTCCGCACTTATTTTTCATTTAAACGTTTTCTTTGGTTTGGTTATAACTAATGATTCCGATCCTGCCAGTTCACACCCTCTGACGGTAAAACTCCGTTAGTGGATTTTTGAGGGTGTGACAGATTTTGAGGGTGGATTTTGAGGCGTACCTCGACAAGTTCGTGATTGTTTTCATCGATGATATTCTCGTCTACTCCAAGAACGAGACTGACCACGAAGAGCACCTAAGGATAATTCTGGAACTACTGAAGAAGGAACAACTGTATGCTAAAGTCTCGAAATGTGAATTTTGGCTTCGCGAGGTTCACTTTTTAGGACATGTGATCAACGAGAATGGTATCCATGTCAATCCCGGTAAGGTAGAGGCCATCAAAAACTGGGAAGCACCTAAGACTCCGACTGAGGTTCGACAATTCCTAGGACTGGCCGGCTACTACCGGCGTTTCATCGAGGGATTTTCAAAGATTGCTCAACCCCTCACCGCTTTGACTCACAAGGGTACTAAGTACAACTGGGGTGACGCGCAAGAATCCGCTTTTCAACTGTTGAAAACCAAGCTTTGTAGCGCCCCTATTTTAGCTCTCCCCGAGGGAACGGAAAACTTTGAGGTACACTGTGACGCATCTATACAAGGTCTCGGTTGTGTGCTGATGCAACTCGAGAAGGTTATAGCCTACGCCTCTAGACAACTACGGGTTCACGAGAAGAACTACACGACCCACGATTTGGAACTCGGAGCTGTAGTGTTTGCTCTTAAGATATGGAGGCATTACTTGTACGGTACCAAGTTTACCATTTACACCGACCACAAGAGTCTCCAACATATCTACGATCAGAAGGAGCTGAACATGCGACAGCGTCGTTGGGTCGAGCTGCTTAAAGATTACGATTGTGCCATCAAGTACCACCCTGGCAAGGCCAATGTGGTGGCCGACGCCCACAGCAGAAAAGAAACAGATAAACCCAGACGGGTGAGAGCATTGCAACTTACGATTCATGCCAGCTTACCCGATCAGATTCGCGATGCGCAACTGGAAGCGTTGAAAGATGATAATCTTCCATCGGAACTCATGCGGGGCATGAGCAAGCAACTTGAAACCAGATCGGACGGGGTCCGATATTTTGAGAACCGGATTTGGGTTCCACGATACGGAGAATTGAGAACTCTAGTGATGGACGAAGCTCACAAGTCCCGATATTCTATCCACCCTGGCTCAGATAAAATGTATCATGATTTAAAGGAACTTTACTGGTGGCCGAACATGAAAGCCGACATTGCCACCTACGTGAGCAAATGCTTGACTTGTGCCAGAGTCAAGATAGAATACCAGAAACCATCTGGTCTACTGCAACAACCGGAACTCCCAATGTGGAAATGGGAACACATCTCAATGGACTTTATTACGGGTTTGCCTAAAACACCGACGGGATGCGATACCATCTGGGTGATCGTTGACCGGTTGACTAAATCGGCGCACTTCCTAGCGATTAAGGAAACAGACAAAATGGAAAGACTGACTCGAGTATACATGAAAGAAGTGGTGTCTAGACACGGAGTGCCTGTCTCGATCATTTCCGATCGAGATTCTCGTTTCACCTCGCACTTTTGGAAGTCGCTGCAAAGCGCACTGGGCACCCGTCTCGATATGAGTACAGCATACCATCCTCAGACGGATGGGCAAAGTGAACGGACTATTCAGACCCTGGAGGATATGTTGCGTGCATGCGTCTTAGATTTCGGAAAAAGTTGGGAACCCCACTTACCCTTGGTAGAGTTTTCGTATAATAACAGCTACCACGCAAGTATTAAGGTAGCGCCGTTTGAAGCGCTGTACGGACGGAAGTGTCGATCACCACTCTGCTGGGCAGAGGTGGGTGATAGCCAAATCACTGGTCCGGAACTGGTACTCGAAACCTCGGAAAAGATTGTTCAAATCCGAAATCGCATGGCAGCAGCACGAGATCGCCAAAAGAGTTACGCCGACAAGCGCCGAAAACCTCTCGAATTTCAAGTAAACGATCGAGTGTTACTCAAAGTCTCACCCTGGAAAGGTGTGGTTCGCTTTGGTAAGCGAAACAAACTCAACTCACGATATGTTGGTCCGTACCGGATAACTGAGCGCATTGGTCCGGTGGCGTACCGACTGGACCTACCAACAGAACTCAGTGGCGTACACGATGTATTCCACGTATCAAATTTGAAGAAATGCCTATCTGATGAAACCCAAGTAGTCCCTTTGGAGGAACTACAAGTTGATGAACAGTTACGGTTCATTGAGGAACCAGTCGAGGTTTTGGATTGGGAAACCAAAACGCTCAAACACAGCAAAATTCCAATTGTTAAGGTTCGTTGGAACTCGAGACGTGGACCGGAGTTCACATTGGAACGCGAGGATCATATGATGAAAAAGTATCCTCACCTTTTTGAAGGGCTAACCAAACACCGAAAACCGCGAAACCCGGCAAACCGTCAAACATCACCGGAGGTATGAACTAAATTTCGGGACGAAATTTCTTTCTACTAGGGGATGATATGACAAACTGAAAATCTTTCTTATTTTTTCAGGCTCTCATCACGACTTGACTCAAATTTTCGGGACGAAAATTCTTTAACATGGGAATGATGTGACAATCGTCAATTTCAGGTTAACTCCGTTAACTCAACTCCGTCAATTCAAACTTTAAGATCGTTGAATCTATAACGCACACTTCATTACATTTAAACTAGGGTTTAAATGACGCTTAACACTTACTACATGTGTAGTCTTTCGGGATTTGCACCGAAACGCAAACGAGTTGACGCAAACGATTGATAAATAAACGATAAACGTAAAAACAATAATTATGTGATTATTATGTGTTAGGATTATGTGCTATGTGATAAAACTATGGTCATGTTAACTTATTGGGCAAGTATGATGGAATGTTCTAGAAAAACAACACTTGGAAAGAAGAGGGACTAGAGTGTAACTTGTATTATTATAAATACATCACTAATAAACAAACCCTAACTTATTATTAACCTACAACCCTAAATCGGCTCTCTCTCCCTCTCTTGATCCACGGCTGCCGTCCACCTTCATCACACACACACACATCAATCAAGAGATTAATCCAAGAACTAGGTGCTAGGAAGGTATACTTGATCATCTCTTACCTCCTTGTTGTGTAATTTTGATGTTTAATGGGTTGTATGTAAACCCTAACTCAGCCGATTATATGTATGTATGTGATCAATATGATAGTTGTTAGTTGGATAATAGATTGATAACTAGATTGATGTTGTTGCATGATTGATTGTTGTTCTTGATTTGAATTAAAACACAAACCCTAATCTTGTATGTATGGTGTGATTTATATGCATGGATAGTAGTTATGGTGTCTAGAGGGTTATATGGATGCATGATAGTTCATAGATTGTTATGATGTTGAGTTTTGATGTGAACAGATTCTGGACAGAATATATATACGATGTTTAACTGACTGTAACGAAGTGTAAACGTGAAAATTGATTGAGATTGTGAGTACTGCAGTAAACTAGGTTGAGTCTAGTTTCTATAAAGTATAAATTCGTAATTTTTGGATAAGTGGAAGTATACTTTTATGATTTTACAAAAACGTGATGCAAAGCTGAGCTGTTAGACCTGCTGTTAGGTTATATTGTAAATTCTATATCTCATGAACTACGAGGCCAATTGGGTTGGTTCCACTTCTGGAAGTTGACTCACTGAGTTAGGAACCAAACCCAAGTGGTCTTGCATTTATTGGATTTTTCGTTTACCGGGAATTGCAAATAACATTCTGTTGTGCATGAATCTGACTGATATGAGTTTACTGTAGTGTTTTGATCATTATGAGAAATCTATATGGAATAAAAATAATATAAAATATGTTCTGGAAACCTAAGACATGTATGTTTCAGTGGTGATTTTTGGTGAATTAATTGAGATGATATGATCGGTGAAATAGTACAATCTTTCAAGTAGAAATTCTGTCACAATGAAACTAGCTGCTGAGTTGTATAGGAATGCATGAAATATGATAGTTTTTATATAATTGTGGTATTTTGACCAAAATACCCTTGCGGGGAATAATTGCTAGTTGATTGCCATGAATTGACCAAATTGCCCTTATGGGGAATAATAGTTAGTTAGTCTTTGTTTGTTGACCAAAATGCCCTTACGGGAATAATTGCTTGTAAGTATGTTATTAATACATGACACGAAAGTAATTGCTCACTCGTGTATCGTATCACAATTGTACTTGTTTAAATCACACACGGTTCACAAACGAAACACGAAACATGATACGTGCATAGGTATTATGTGCCGAGTCTAGAGACTCGTTAAACGTTCCGATACTTAGAAAATCTCTTTGTTATTTTAGAACGCTAGAGAGTTTTCTACGACGCGCATCACTCGGTGATCTAATTTGGAATATTCTTCGCAAACAGTGAGTTCACTTACCCCGCTCTTTGAACTGTTTTCAAACGTTTTTCACTTGGGGGAGATAACATACTCCGATAAACGCATTTTTGAGATAAACACATATTTAAGATTTTGTTATAAATTATATATATCACTTGTAGAGGCTAAGCGGCACGTAACCCTTGAAGTCCCACGCATCGAACCGGTTAATATTTGGAATAGCGAGTCACTGTTGAGTAGTACTACTGGGTTTGACAAACCCCACCCGACGCTAAGCTCAACTGGAGGTTGAGTGGGTGTAATTTTTGGCTAACACTTACCATGGTCTGGGTTGACCTGGTGACGGGCACTTGATAAACAGTCAGCTTCGGTCTCGAACCACTTAGTAATACTTGTTGTATAGATTAGCTACCTATCGATATATAATTTGACATAACATTATCTGGTAACACTTAAACGCTGTAACGTGGTTACACACTTAAACGCTGTAACGTGGTTACACACTTAAACGCTGTAACGTGGTTACACACTTAAACGCCGTAACGTGGTTACGCAAAACTTTTAAACGCCGTAACGTGGTTACGCAAAACACTTAACGAAAACGCTGAACTCAAACGCTAAACGATTTGTCTTATATAACTTGTGAACTCACCAACCTCGTGTTGACCGCTTTTAGTATGTTATTCTCAGGTAGCCGAGGCGGGCGCGCGGTTTAGGAGCATGCATTAATTGTTAAACATCTTACTCTGCAAACTTAATTTTAACATTTACATTTGGTTTTAAGTCGTCCTGCGTGACGCAACTTTTGAATTAAGGTTTTACGCTTCCGCACTTATTTTTCATTTAAACGTTTTCTTTGGTTTGGTTATAACTAATGATTCCGATCCTGCCAGTTCACACCCTCTGACGGTAAAACTCCGTTAGTGGATTTTGAGGGTGTGACATTAAAAAAGGTGTTTGATCTTTTGAACCCATAAATAAAACCCATGAATATCTTGAGAAGTTATCAGTAACAACCAAATAGTACAAATCACCTGCAATACTGGCACGATTCACTGGATCAAATAAATCCATATGAAGTCGTTCCAGTGGCGTGATAATCGAATTGATCGATTTGCACGGGTGTGACTTCTTCTTCTGTTTCCCATTCTTATATGCAATGCAATGATCACTTAACTTGAAATGCTTAAGGGTCACACCATCCACCAAATCGTTTGAAATCAGATAATTCATCTTTCGTGTGTGGATGTGTCCCATGCGTCAATGCCATAGAATCGAGTCTCTCTTCGTAGCTTTGGAGACCAAACACATTTCTGAAGGTGAAATGTTTACAATAACGCTCATGTCGAGGACATAAATATCATTTGATCGAGGTGATCGCATGATAACGATTTCTTCAGGAATTGTGTATCCCGGTTGAAGGATAACACATTCCTTTTCTGTGAAACTCGTGGTGTATTTCTTATCACATATCTGTAAAACACTTAGCAGATTATGATCCACTTTTTCACAATAATTAACCTTCTCAAACGTTGCTGTCCCGTTTGAGACTTCTCCTTCTTTAGTAATCATCCCATCGTTGTTACCAGCAAAAGCCACGTAACCCCTTGAATCTCTTTGACATTATTCAGAAGATCTAGTTTGCCAGTAATATGCCGAGAGCATCCACTGTCTAATATCCACTTGTGACTTGATACAGACTTGGATGAACTCTGCACAAAAGGTAAAATGATTAGTTCAAAAAGGCAGCCCAAGCCTCAGTCTTGGGCTCTCATTTTGAGATTTTCGGAGATAAATTTAAGTCAACACTAGCATTCGGTACTTGAGAATAGGTGACAGGTTTCTTAGTTTTCTTTTTCAGGTAGCCATCACGTATTATTCCCTAATCAGTGTTTTTACAAATTGGTTGAGCACGATCAACAAATTTGTTTAATACATTAGATGTTTCAACCCGAACCACTTTCCTCAGGTTGACATTTGAATACATTATAAAACACTCATCAACTTGAGTTTCTTTCAAATTTTGATTCATTTCAGTCTTTCGAGTTGATGACGACTTGATATCGTCAACCTTTCCTTTGCGCTTCTTCGAGCGTGACTAGGTTCACCACATTTAAAACACAAACGAGTGTCCAAGGATTTTTGAGGTGAAGTACTAGTCTTGTTTTTATGCAGAGGTTGAGGCAATATAAACCTTAAGTTATTCAGAAGTTACTGTCTTAGAAACTTCATGTTGTAATCCCCTTTTATTTTTATAAAATTCAAGATTGGTGGAATTTGATGAATCCTATATTCCTGATGATTTCACAAATTTTATAGGGTTAAACATTTTGATAGTAGGATTCACTTGAACATTCTTTGATTTTGGGTTGTTAAATATTTGTTCAAGTTTAGTAACTTCTGAAGTATCATCTTGAAAGATACTTTCAATCATTTCGGGTTTCAGAAGTTTCAACGGAACTTCCTTATCCGAAATTACTTTAGACAATCCTTTTGTAACGCCCTCGTTTCAAGAATAAGTAAATGAAGTATTACGAGATTATTTTAAGTCTCGTGTCGTGTAACGTTGTCTAGTTTACTTAAATAATAATAGCGGGATAGGATAATAATAACATGGTTAATGGACTTGAAAACAAACATGGGACAAAAGCCTTTGGGCTTTGCCTATTTAAACCCTTAAAACCCTAATCCTTATCATTTCACCATCATTCACCAATTATTATCATACACCCATACACACAAATCCCTGTGCACAACATTCAATCCAAGATTTTAAAGATTCGTTTAAGGCTTCAACAGAAGCTAGATCTAAGCAAATCCGTAAGGTATGAATATATCATAATCGTTTATGTTCGTTCTCATCTTTTTTTCATTCATTTTAAATCTAATAATCAATGAATGAACATTGGAAGTTTGAAACCAAAACAAACTCATGAGACCGACACTGTTGAACCGATTTAAACAAGTTTCAATCGTAAAAAAATAACAACAAAAGTTCAACAAAAAAATGATAATAAATGATAACAACAAGGTGCAAGTGGTCGTGGTGAGAAAAGGCATGGATGTAGCGACGGCGCGGTGCGAACGGGCTTCAATGGAGCTGCTGAACCCGACCCCTAAACTGCTTAAACCGAACCCGAAATGAAACCCTCCTATCCGCATGATGGAAAACACCCATGGATGGCTGTAACTAAGAACCCGAACCAGATTCCGTTCGCCTAGCCACGCGAATCCTTCCGAGCACCATGTGCAAACTATCCCGTGCGAAGTGTCGATTTTGCATCCCGAGCGAAGTGTCGGATTTCGCATTTCCGTGCGAACTTGTTAGATTTCGCATCCCGTGCGAATCATTCCTTTCATGCGACTTGTTCCCGTGATTGGAGTCGCACGCCGTGCGACTCGTCTGAGATCCCGTGCGATTAAGAACTCGTGTGATGCTCAAACTAACATCCATACCCTTTGTCCTGAATGGTGGCCGGAAGCTAAGGTAGGAGATGCGGCGGTGGTAGCCGTGAATTAGGAAGGAAGAAAGAAGAAGAAGAAGAAGAAGAAGAAGAAGAAGAAGAAGAAGAAGAAGAAGAAGAAGATAAGGAAAGGGGGATGAGTGGTTAGGAATCCTTAATAATAATAATAATAATAATAATAATAATAATAATAATAATAATAATAATAATAATAATAATAATAATAATAATAATAATAACAAATGTAAAGAATAATATTATTACCAAAAATAATAAAGATATAATATATGGAGATAAGGACTTTGACAAACCCGAACTCGAGACCCGATTCGTCTAGTGCCCCGTGACCCGTCTCAAACAATGGAATGGAAGTTAATTATGAACGAAACACGTTAAGCAATTGTAATTATTAATGAGGGTTAACTTATAAGAAATAAATGCAAGAACTTAAGCCAAGCAAGAGCCAAATATAAACCAGATACGAACCCGAACTCGCTTAAGAAAATGTTGACTTATAAACGTATTACAAATGCAAACTTATGATAATAAAACAAGTATAATAACAAATATAATAATAATAATAATAAAAATAATAAAAATAATAAATATCGTTAAGGATGTAAACTAATGAAGACGGTTCATTAATAAAACGAAGGTTAGGTACATTGAGCTAATAAGAATCGGTTAAAGAAGAATACATGTCGGTTCGGCTAGCTTAAGAGTTAACTCAAGAAAACAAATAGCAAACAAATATAGAGATTAATGCGTGTACGTTATTAACAGTTAGTCGAGCACAGTTGAAGGGACGCATTACGATTAACTCAGAAAGGAATCGTCTACGGGTGAGTTCTAGCCCCCTTTTTCCTTAAACATTTTGGGGTTCTATGCATACTCAAGAAAGAAGATAAAGACGAACGAAATATGTTTAAAAGAGAAAGTAAATGCGTGGATTAGTAGTAAAATTAGTTAACTACAAATATTAAGAATGTATTATTAACGTGAGTAAGTCATGGTGTGGACATCAGGGGGGGTCGTAGTACCTTATACCTGTCCACATCATGAGTACTCGTGGGTGGTATGCAGACACATACGCGATAGATAGATGTTCTAATTAAGGAAACGAAAGAGTTCTATGAACGGGAAAGCATAGGCACGAGTACAATAAAAGACTAAAAGCCTATGCTTTGTTTGGGCACGTGTTGTGATAGTAATGTGGTCTAATTATAGATACAACGAATTGATTGATTAGAATATGTATAATATTGTCCAGTTATGGATACTATGGTGAGGTGGTCAAGTTATGGATACAATGATTAGGTGGTCCTGTTATGGACACAACGCATGGGTGGTCCAGTTGTGGATATAATGAATTGGTGGTCCAGTTATGGATACAACGAATAGGTGGTCCATTTATGGATACAATGAATGGTTGGTCCAGTTATGGATACAATGAATAGGTGGTCCAGTTATGGATACTAAGTACAGTAGCTATTATTTATGTGTGTATATGTAGTATGATTGCATGGCATGATAACTTTAAATGCATAGATATACGTTGTGTGAATGTATGGTCCAGCCATGGATACTATCTGTATGGGTAAAAGTCAGTGAATATAACAGAAAGAAGGTAGGGGACAAGTCCTATCAAATACCTGTGTAGAATAATAATACGTAAGTTGGTATGAATGAATGATTGCATGTTCGTGCGTAGAGCCTTCGGGCCTCATGCACACGCAACAAGATCTGATGGCATATCTTTCTAACTTAATATGGTTTGATTACTAGTAAGAAAAGAAGGCTCGATTGTGAGCAGGTATGTACGGAACTAGTTATAGAAGGGTGTTACCTTGCGTATGAATAAAAGAATGCGATTTATTTATAATTCAAAATTTAATGAAAAGCAAGAAATGTTAGAGCTCACTCAGTGTGTAGCTCACTTTTAGTATGCATGCAGGTAATATTGAGGGCGTGGAAAGCTTGAGATGCATGCGAGGCTATCCATATTGAAGAATAGTTAGAGAATAAGGTTGTTATATAAAAAAGTGTAAATTTCCGCTGTATCAAATTGAGTTTATGAGTAAATCCAACGGTAAAGTAGGACACCCGACTCAGGGGCCTTATAAGTTGGTATCAGAACGAAAGTTTTAGAGAATTAAGCATCCTTTCATGCTTAGACTCAAACAGAGACTGGGACCAAAGAAGAAAGACATTATGGATAGCCGTATGCCACTCAAGCAAGCAAATACGTAGATTTCTTTACGTAAACGTAGGGTTAAGTAAGAAAGTTATATGAATTGTTAGAGGTAGGATTGCTTGTTTATCTTTGAAATGCTTGATTTCCTAACTGCTTTAAGTAGAAACGAGCACAAGTAGACTCACGAAAGGATGTGTATTGGACATGGAAAGTAAAGTGAGCAGCTAATCCCAGCTAGCCACTTTTATTACCTGCATCCTTACTATCCTTGTACTAGATAGTTCCTTCGGTGACAATGTTTGTGTTTTTCCTCTAGAATAGATGGCTGGTACTAAGACTACTGGACAAGGAGGACTCAAGGGACGCCATGGTAAGCCACGTGTTAATCAAGTACTCTCTGAGGAACCGATTATTGAGCCTAGTGAAGAAAAAAGCATTACTGTGAGAGAAGAAGAGTATCAGCTCGATCCTACTATTCAAGCTGCGATTACTCAAGCTGTAGCTGCTGTAGTGAAGAATATCCAATCCGACAAGTCTACTGAAAGCAGCACTAAGACTGTCGAGGAAACTGGGGAGGGTAGTAAGAAAGATACGGAGACTAAGAATGAGGCATCAAGCGAGGATCATTTTGTGAAGATGAATGAGGGAAAGAGAGGCCGAGGTGGTTGCAACTACAGAACGTTCAAAGTTTGTGACCCACCTAAGATAACTGGTACTGGTGACGCAATAGCTACCCTTCAGTGGATAACCACAATGGATAAGGTTATCCGCATTAGCGAGTGCCGTCCCGACCAAGCTGTTGGCTTCGCTACTTAGTCATTTGGTGAGGAAGTTATGTTCTGGTGGGAAACTGTTGAATAAAGAAAGTCTGCTACTGAAATTAAAGCTATGAGGTGGGATGATCTGAGAGAGATGGTAATGAGGAAGTTTTGTGCTGATGCTGAGGTTGAAAGAGCAAAGATGAAGTTTTTGAACTTGAAAGCGGGAAAGATGACACACCGGGATTACACTACCCAGTTTAACCGAATGTCAAGACTAGTGCCTGAGATGGTGAATATCGAAGTGAAGAGAATCAAGTTTTACATCAGAGGACTTCCACGGAATGTCCGCACCCTGGTCAAGGCGAATAGACCTGCCACATTCGACTCTGCCGTCGATCAAGCAGAGATGGTTTATGACGATCTGGTTGTGGATGCCGTGGAGATGGAAGAGAAGAAAGAAAACAAGGGAACCGCTCCAGCTAAGCGGCTTATTAATATTGTGGATAACGTGGGGGAAAGGAACCATCGGATGGAGAGGAAAGAGGCATGCAGGGTGTGTGGCAAAATGCATCTTCGAGAGTGTAAGGCTGGTTCGAACTTGTGCTACAGATGCGGGAAAGCAGGACATTTCTCTTGGGAATGCAAGAACAACCATAAATGTTTCAATTGTGGAGCTGGTGGTCATGAGGCAAAGGAATGTAAGAAGCCACAAACAGGAAATGGAGGTAAAAAGGATGCATTGAGCCCACTGGTTACCTGATCAAAGTAGAAGAAAGAGCATTCTAGAAGAATGAGTTATTTGGTTTAAGTTTTATGTTATGTATGGTTTAAGAGATTTCATGCTTGTTGTTTAAATTTAAAATTTAGACTTATGCTTGAATGTGATGACTATTGTGACAATCGTCAATTTCAGGTTAACTCCGTTAACTCAACTCCGTCAATTCAAACTTAAGATCACTAAATCTATAACGCACACTTCATTACATTTAAACTAGGGTTTAAATGACGCTTAACACTTACTACATGTGTAGTCTTTCGGAATTTGCACCGAAACGCAAACGAGTTGACGCAAACGATTGATGAATAAACGAAAAACGTCAAAACAGTAATTATGTGATAATTATGTGTTAGACTTATGTGTTACGTGATAACATGGTTATGAACATTAACTCAAGATGTAAACTAGTTAGTTAAGTTAGAAAAACAACAATTGAAAGTAGAGGGACTTGAGTGTAACTTGTATGTTTATAAATATATCCTTAACAATCAACCCTAACTCATTATTATTAACCCCACAAGTCCGATCGGCCCCTCCCTCCCTTGCTCCCTTGGCTTCCGTCCACTATACACACACATACAAGCAAGAAATCAAGTGTTTGATTGGAGAACTAGGTGCTAGGAAGGTATAATTGATCATCATTTACATCCTTGTTACTTGATTTTGATGTTTGTTGGGTTAATTGTAAACCCTAAGCTGCCGATTTCATGAATACATGTAATCAATATGATTGTTGTTGATTGAGTAGTGATTTGATAAGTAGAATTGATCTTGTAACATGTTGATTGTTGTGTCTTTGATTTGAGTTCAAAAAAAAACCCTAATCTTGTATGTAATGTGTAATTGATGTGCATGGATGGTGTTTATGGAGTCTAGAGGGTTATATGAATGCATGATAGTTCATAGATTGTTATTATGTTGAGTTTGGATGCAAACAGTTCTGGACAGAATGTGTATATGATGTTTAAGTGACTGTAACGAAGTGTAAACGTAACAATTGGTTGAGATTATTGGTACTACAGTAAACTAGGTTGAGTCTAGTTTCTATAAAGTATAAATTTGTAATTTTTGGACAAGTAGAAGTTAACTTTTATGATTTTACAAAAACGTTGTGCAAAGCTGAGCTGTTAGACCTGCTGTTAGGTTGTGTTGTAAATGTTATATCTCATGAACTACGAGACCAATTGGGTTGGTTCTACTTCTGGAAGTTGACTTATTGAGTTAGGAACCTAACCCAAGTGGTCTTGCATTTATTGGATTTTTCATTTAAAGGAAATTGCAAATAACATTTTGTTGCGCATGAATTTGACTGTTATGAGTTTGCTGTAATGATTTGATGATTGTGAGAAAACTTTGTGGAATAAAAATATAATAAAATATGTTCTAGAAACCTAAGACATATGTGCTTCTGTGATGATTTTTTGTAAATTAATTGAAATGCTATGATCGGTGAAATAGTACAATCTTTCTAGTAGGATTTCTGTCTCGGTGAAACTAGCTGCTGAGTTGTGTAAAAATGCATGAAACATGATACTTGCTATATAATTGTTATGTTTTGACCAAAATACCCTTGCGGGGAATAATTGCTAATCGATTGCCATGATTTGACCAAATTGCCCTCATGGGGAATAATGGCTAGTTAATTGTTATTTGTTGACCAAAATGCCCTTACGGAGAATAATTGATAGTGAGGTACTTTATGAATATATGAAACGTATATGATTGCTTACACATGTAATGTGTCACAAAAACGCTGGTTAAAGTCACACACGATTCACAAACGAAACACGAAACATGTTATGTGCATAGGTATTATGTGCCGGGTCTAGAGACTCGATAATATTCCGACACTTAGAAAAATCTCTTTGTTGTTTTAGAACGCTAGAGAGAGTTTTTCTGTGACGCGCATCTTGGTGATTTAATTTGGGAAATTCTTCGCAAACAGTGAGTTTCACTTTCCCCTCTTTAAACTGTTTTCAAACGCTTTTCACTTGGGGGAGATAACATACTCCACAACGCATTTAAGATTTTGTTATAAATTATATATCACTTGTAAAGGCTAAGTGGCAAACGAAACATTTGAAGTCCTACACATCGAACCGGTTAACATTTAGAATAGCGAGTCACTGTTGAGTAGTACTACTGGGTTTGACAAACCCCACCCAACGCTAAACTCGACTGGAGGTCGAGCGGGTGTAATTTTGGCTAACACGTACCATGGTCTGGAGGACCTGGTGACAAGGCACTTAATAAACGAGTCAGCTTCGGTGTCGAACACTTAGTAATACTTGTTGTATAGACTAGCTACCTATCGATATATAATTGACATAACACTATCTGGTAACGCAAAACGCTGTAACGCTGTAACACTGTAACGCAAAACGCTGTAACGCAAAACGCTGTAACGCTGTAACGCAAAACGCTGAACGCAAACGCTAAACGATTTATTTTTATATAACTTGTGAACTCACCAACCTTGTGTTGACACTTTTAGTATGTTATTCTCAGGTTGCCGAGGCGGGCGCGAGGTTTAGGAACATGCATTGCTTGATAAACTTTTAACTATGCAAACTTACTTTTAACTGTTATCATTGGTTTTAAATCGTCCTGCGTGACGTCACATTGTTCTCTATGGTTTTACGCTTCTGCACTTATTTTCATTTAAACGTTTTTATGGTTTGATTATAACTGATGATTCCGATCCTATTAGTTCACACCCTCTGACGGTAAAACTCCGTTAGTGGATTTTGAGGGTGTGACATATTGGTATCAGAGACATTGTTTATAGCGAACTAGAAGCTGCATGCATACTAGACTATAACCGCGACGACCCATTAGTTATAATGATACGCACTGCATATGTTTGTGTAGTCTTGTAATCTTATCTCTTTACCTCTTTCACTCATACGCGCGCGCATACACGGCTTACCTGTAGGAATGTCGACGCCACCCTCATCATCATCTGATTCGATGACGCATGCTCACGGGAAGGAACCGCAGTTACCTACCGCATCGCCGCCCCGAGTAGTCCCGGAACTCGAAGCTCCCGCACCGAAGAGGTACCGCCTATCCGGAGGCATATACGAAAACGACGTTAGCTGGGATTGGTACCCTAACATGATCAGACGTATGGTCTATCGCGAACAAGTTCCCCCGTTACCTCTCCCGAACCACCCTGCTTATCCCAACACCCTACCACCCATAACCGAACCTGTAGAGCGAGTTCTCGCAGCTGTTGTTTCATGTTTGGAGCGTGATGTGGGTTACATGCGCTATACGAGAGCGAACGTTTCCTGACTGTTAAAAGACGGAACCGAGACTAAGGAGGAGATTGCCCGCATGGCAGCGGCAATGAAGGAAATGCAAGAGGCTAGTGATCAACAGATGAAGATTATGATGAAGATGCAAGCCGAGATGATAGACTTGCAAGAGCAACTCCAGGTAGCAAGGACCCGAACCGAGATAGCTCTAGAGCATTGCGATGTCTTACAAATGCAACTTGCTCAGAACGCAGCCGAGCCTGAGGCCGAACCTGAAGAAGATCCCGAAGAGGAGCCTGAAGAAGATCCCGAGGAAGATCCCGAGGAGGAACCCGAAGAGGAACCGGAGGAAGAACCGGCTGAGCCAGAGACACACTCAGAGGTGTCCAAAGACGATGTACAAATGTGCAGATCCTTGGATTGGAACTGGCTAACGTGATGAACTGGGAGGGGTTCAAAAGCATGATGCGAGAGGGGTACTGTCCGAGAGAAGAGATTTCAAAGTTAGAGTCAGAATTCTGGTCACTGAAGATGGTGGGCTCAGAAATTGAAGCCTACACTACTCGTCCTCACGAGTTGGCTGTGATGTGTCCGCGGATGGTGGATACGCCGAGTAAGAGGATTGAAATGTACATTGATGGGTTAGCACCGCAGATTCAGGGCATGGTGACGTCTTCCAGACCAGCCACGATTCAACAAGCGATCCGTTTAGCTCACAAACTGACAGATCAGGCTGTGACCCAAGGTGCGTTACCACCTAGGGGTTCAACCACTAAGGCCCGTGACAACCCGAGTAATGACAACAACAGCAACAGCAACCCGAGCAGCGGAAAGAGGAAGTTTGACAACACCAGATCCTCATCCTCGAACCTCCCACCGCAACAGCACTACCGTAAGCCCGAATTCACTCGGAGCTTTAACAATCAAAGTCACAATAACAATAACAACGGTAGCGGGCAGGGTTCAAGCGGATATGCTGGGAAATATCCGAAGTGCAATAGGTGCAACTATCATCATGTTGGCCCGTGTAACCGTGTCAAGTGTCAGAGATGCGGAAAGATGGGTCACCAGGCGAAGGAGTGTAGAGGAGACCTTGCGGCAACGGGTGCTCCTAAACCACCTATGACGACGAAGGGATGTTACGAATGTGGGCAGGAAGGTCACTTCAAGAAGGATTGTCCCAAGCTGAAACAGAACGACAACAATGGGGGGTAATGGAAGTGGCAGTAATGGTGTAAGCAATGGCAATGGAAGAACTTTTGTGATTGGGTCGGGTCAAGCCCGCAATGATCCGCACGTGGTGACTGGTAAGTTCCCTGTAAACGATTGTTTTGCTTCTGTATTGTTTGACACTGGAGCTGATAGGAGTTTTGTGTCGAAAGCCTTTAGCCAACTCTTAGTCTTAACTCCAACTCCGTTAGATGCTAAGTTTCCTGTTGAATTAGCTGACGGTAAGACTATAGTAACGACTCATGTACTTGCGGGATGTAAGTTAAAACTGTCAGGTCATGTCTTTGATATCGACCTTATTCCTTTTACGCTTAGTAGTTTCGATGTCGTGGTCGGCATGGACTGGTTATCCGAGAATCGAGCGGAGATTATATGTCACGACAAGATAGTTCACATTTCTACCCCTCCCGGCGAGATCATTTCGGTCCGAGGTGAGAGGAGCGGCATGACCACCAGCGTCATTACCCTTATGAAGGCGCAGAAGTATCTACGAAAGGGTCATCCGGCAATTTTGGCGCAGATTGTTGAGAAACCCGCGGAGGAGAAGCGAATTGAAGATATACCGATTGTGCGAGATTATCCGGAGGTTTTCCCGGAGGATTTGCCTGGACTCCCTCCTATTCGTCAAGTCGAATTCCAAATCGAGTTGACACCCGGTGCAGCACCCATAGCACGAGCCCCGTATCGGCTCGCACCGGCGGAGCTTCAGGAACTGTCCACTCAGTTGCAAGATTTGTTGGATAAGGGTTTTATCCAACCTAGCTCATCGCCGTGGGGAGCCCCTGTCTTGTTTGTCCGAAAGAAAGACGGGACTTTCCGAATGTGCATCGACTACCGGGAGTTGAACAAGGTGACGGTCAAGAACCGTTATCCTTTACCCCGAATAGACGATTTGTTTGATCAGCTTCAAGGATCGAGTTACTACTCGAAGATCGATCTGCGATCCGGTTACCACCAACTAAGAGTGCGCGAAGAAGATATCTCAAAGACGGCTTTCAGAACACGGTATGGTCATTACGAGTTTTCGGTTATGCCTTTTGGCCTAACCAACGCACCAGCTGTATTTATGGATCTCATGAATCGAGTATGCAAGGCGTACCTCGACAAGTTTGTGATTGTTTTCATTAATGATATTCTCGTCTACTCCAAGAACGAGGCTGACCATGAAGAGCACTTGAGGTTAATTTTGGAATTATTGAAGAAGGAACAACTGTATGCTAAACTCTCGAAATGTGAATTTTGGCTTCGCGAGGTTCACTTTTTAGGACATGTGATCAACGAGAATGGTATCCATGTCGATCCCGGTAAGGTAGAGGCCATCAAAAACTGGGAAGCACCTAAGACTCCGACTGAGGTGCTGCAATTCCTAGGACTGGCCGGCTACTACCGGCGTTTCATCGAGGGCTTTTCAAAGATTGCTCAACCCCTCACCGCTTTGACTCACAAAGGCACTAAGTACAATTGGGGTAACGCGCAAGAATCCGCTTTTCAATTGTTGAAAACCAAACTTTGTAGCGCCCCTATTCTAGCCCTCCCCGAGGGAACGGAAAATTTTGAGGTACACTGTGACGCATCTATACAAGGTCTCGGTTGTGTGCTAATGCAACTCGAGAAGGTTATAGCCTACGCATCTCGACAACTACGGGTTCACGAGAAGAACTACACGACCCGCGATTTGGAACTCGGAGCTGTGGTGTTCGCTCTAAAGATACGGAGGCATTACTTGTACGGTACCAAGTTTACCATTTACACCGACCACAAGAGTCTCCAACATATCTACGATCAGAAGGAGCTGAACATGCGACAGCGTCGTTGGGTCGAGCTACTCAAGGATTATGATTGTGCCATCAAGTACCACCCTGGCAAGGCCAATGTAGTGGCCGACGCCCTCAGTAGAAAAGAAACAGATAAACCCAGACGAGTGCGAGCGTTGCAACTCACGATTCATGCCAGCTTACCCGATCAGATTCGCGATGCGCAACTTGAAGCTTTGAAAGATGACAATCTTCCATTGGAACTCATGCGGGGCATGGACAAGCAACTTGAAACCAGATCGGACGGGGTCCGATATTTTGAGAACCGGATTTGGGTTCCACGATACGGAGAGTTGAGAACTCTAGTAATGGACGAAGCTCACAAGTCCCGATATTCTATCCACCCTGACTCAGATAAAATGTATCATGATTTAAAGGCACTTTACTGGTGGCCGAACATGAAAGCCGACATTGCCACCTACATGAGCAGATGCTTGACTTGTGCCAGGGTCAAGATAGAATACCAGAAACCATCTGGCCTACTGCAACAACCGGAACTCCCAATGTGGAAATGTGAACACATCTCAATGGATTTTATCACGGGTTTACCTAAGACACCGACGGGATGCGATACCATCTGGGTGATCGTTGACCGGTTGACTAAGTCTGCACACTTCTTAGCGATTAAGGAATCGGACAAAATGGAAAGACTAACTCGTGTTTACATGAAAGAAGTGGTATCTAGACACGGAGTGCCTGTCTCGATCATTTCCGATCGAGATTCTCGTTTCACTTCGCACTTTTGGAAGTCGCTGCAAAGCGCACTAGGCACCCGTCTTGATATGAGCACAACATACCATCCTCAGACGGATGGGCAAAGTGAACGAACTATTCAGACCCTGAAAGATATGTTGCGTGCCTGCGTATTGGATTTCGGAAAAAGTTGGGAACCTCACTTACCTTTGGTAGAGTTTTCGTATAATAACAGCCACCACGCAAGTATTAAAGCAGCGCCGTTTGAAGCGCTGTACGGACGGAAGTGTCGATCACCACTCTGCTGGGCAGAGGTGGGTGACAGCCAAATCACAGGTCCGGAACTGGTACTCGAAACTTCGGAAAAGATTGTCCAAATCCGAAATCGCATGGCAGCAGCACGAGATCGCCAAAAGAATTACGCCGACAAGCGCCGAAAACCTCTCGAATTTCAAGTGAACGATCGAGTGTTACTCAAAGTCTCACCTTGGAAAGGTTTGGTTCGCTTTGGTAAGCGAAACAAACTCAACCCACGATATGTTGGTCCTTACCGGATAACTGAGCGCATTGGTCCGGTGGCGTACCGACTGGACCTACCAACGGAACTCGGTGGCGTACACAATGTATTCCACGTGTCCAATTTGAAGAAATGTCTATCTGATGAAACCTAAGTAGTCCCTTTGGAGGAACTGCAAGTTGATGAACAGTTACGTTTCATTGAGGAACCAGTCGAGGTTTTGGATTGGGAAACCAAAACGCTCAAGCACAGCAAAATTCCAATCGTTATGGTTCGTTGGAACTCGAGACGTGGACCAGAGTTCACGTGGGAACGCGAGGATCAAATGATGAAAAAGTATCCTCACCTTTTTGAAGGGCTAACCAAACACAGAAAACCGCGAAACCCGGCAAACCGTCAGACATCACCGGAGGTATGAATTAAATTTCGGGACGAAATTTCTTTCTACTAGGGGATGATATGACAAACTGAAATTTTTTTTCTTATCCTTTCAGACACTCATCACGACTTGACTCAAATTTTCGGGACGAAAATTCTTTAACATGGGAATGATGTGACAATCGTCAATTTCAGGTTAACGCTGTTAACTCAACTCCGTCAATTCAAACTTAAGATCACTAAATCTATAACGCACACTTCATTACATTTAAACTAGGGTTTAAATGACGCTTAACACTTACTACATGTGTAGTCTTTCGGAATTTGCACCGAAACTCAAACGAGTTGACGCAAACGATTGATGAATAAACGAAAAACGTCAAAACAGTAATTATGTGATAATTATGTGTTAGACTTATGTGTTACGTGATAACATGGTTATGAACATTAACTCAAGATGTAAACTAGTTAGTTAAGTTAGAAAAACAACAATTGAAAGTAGAGGGACTTGAGTGTAACTTGTATGTTTATAAATATATCCTTAACAATCAACCCTAACTCATTATTATTAACCCCACAAGTCCGATCGGCCCCTCCCTCCCTTGCTCCCTTGGCTTCCGTCCACTATACACACACATACAAGCAAGAAATCAAGTGTTTGATTGGAGAACTAGGTGCTAGGAAGGTATAATTGATCATCCTTTACATCCTTGTTACTTGATTTTGATGTTTGTTGGGTTAATTGTAAACCCTAAGCTGCCGATTTCATGAATACATGTAATCAATATGATTGTTGTTGATTGAGTAGTGATTTGATAAGTAGAATTGATCTTGTAACATGTTGATTGTTGTGTCTTTGATTTGAGTTAAAAAAAAAACCCTAATCTTGTATGTAATGTGTAATTGATGTGCATGGATGGTGTTTATGGAGTCTAGAGGGTTATATGAATGCATGATAGTTCATAGATTGTTATTATGTTGAGTTTGGATGCAAACAGTTCTGGACAGAATGTGTATATGATGTTTAAGTGACTGTAACGAAGTGTAAACGTAACAATTGGTTGAGATTATTGGTACTACAGTAAACTAGGTTGAGTCTAGTTTCTATAAAATATAAATTTGTAATTTTTGGACAAGTAGAAGTTAACTTTTATGATTTTACAAAAACGTTGTGCAAAGCTGAGCTGTTAGACCTGCTGTTAGGTTGTATTGTAAATGTTATATCTCATGAACTACGAGACCAATTGGGTTGGTTCAACTTCTGGAAGTTGACTTATTGAGTTAGGAACCTAACCCAAGTGGTCTTGCATTTATTGGATTTTTCTTTTAACGGAAATTACAAATAACATTCTGTTGCGCATGAATTTGACTGTTATGAGTTTTCTGTAATGAGTTGATGATTGTGAGAAAACTATGTGGAATAAAAATATAATAAAATATGTTCTGGAAACCTAAGACATATGTGCTTCTGTGATGATTTTTTGTAAATTAATTGAAATGCTATGATCGGTGAAATAGTACAATCTTTCTAGTAGGATTTCTGTCACGGTGAAACTAGCTGCTGAGTTGTGTAAAAATGCATGAAACATGATACTTGCTATATAATTGTTATGTTTTGACCAAAATCCCCTTGCGGGGAATAATTGCTAATCGATTGCCATGATTTGACCAAATTTCCCTCATGGGAAATAATGGCTAGTTAATTGTTATTTGTTGACCAAAATGCCCTTACGGGGAATAATTGATAGTGAGGTACTTTATGAATATATGACACGTATATGATTGCTTACACATGTAATGTGTCACAAATACGCTGGTTAAAGTCACACACGATTCACAAACGAAACACGAAACATGTTATGTGCATAGGTATTATGTGCCGGGTCTAGAGACTCGATAATATTCCGACATTTAGAAAAATCTCTTTGTTGTTTTAGAACGCTAGAGAGAGTTTTTCTGTGACGCGCATCTTGGTGATTTAATTTGGGAAATTCTTCGCAAACAGTGAGTTTCACTTTCCCCTCTTTAAACTGTTTTCAAACGCTTTTCACTTGGGGGAGATAACATACTCCACAACGCATTTAAGATTTTGTTATAAATTATATATCACTTGTAAAGGCTAAGTGGCAAACGAAACATTTGAAGTCCTACACATCGAACCGGTTAATATTTAGAATAGCGAGTCACTGTTGAGTAGTACTACTGGGTTTGACAAACCCCACCCAACGCTAAACTCGACTGGAGGTCGAGCGTGTGTAATTTTGGCTAACACGTACCATGGTCTGGAGGACCTGGTGACAAGGCACTTAATAAACGAGTCAGCTTCGGTGTCGAACACTTAGTAATACTTGTTGTATAGACTAGCTACCTATCGATATATAATTGACATAACACTATCTGGTAACACAAAACGCTGTAACGCTGTAACGCAAAACGCTGTAACGCTGTAACGCAAAACGCTGAACGCAAACGCTAAACGATTTATTTTTATATAACTTGTGAACTCACCAACCTTGTGTTGACACTTTTAGTATGTTATTCTCAGGTAGCCGAGGCGGACGCGCGGTTTAGGAACATGCATTGCTTGATAAACTTTTAACTATGCAAACTTACTTTTAACTGTTATCATTGGTTTTAAATCGTCCTGCGTGACGTCACATTGTTCTCTATGGTTTTACGCTTCCGCACTTATTTTCATTTAAACGTTTTTATGGTTTGATTATAACTGATGATTCCGATCCTGTTAGTTCACACCCTCTGACGGTAAAACTCCGTTAGTGGATTTTGAGGGTGTGACAACTATGGATAGAATTATGATATGAATGGATCTTTGTGAATAGCGATCATGTGATGCGTAACCTTAGAATTCAAAGAAAATGATAGAATTCGAATAGTATAATACAATGCCTTTCAAGGAGACGAGACTTGTTAAGTTAGGACAACAAGCATATCACCAAGGGCTTCATGGACAAGCTACCTTGAATAGCTACCACCCATGAACACCACTCGGTGAGTGAAAGGTCGAGAGTAAGATGGATAAACCGGTAATCTAGGAAGCTAAGATAGTTCGAGAAGGTGAGTGGATACAATGAGCGTTCGTTTTGCTAAGATTAAGCAGGTTTCGGGGACGAAACCTTTTTTAAGGAGGGAAGACTTGTAACGTCCTCGTTTCGAGAATAAATAAATAAAGTATTACAGGATTATTTTAGGTCTCGTGTCATGTAACGTTGTCTAGTTTACTTAAATAATAATAGCGGGATAGGATAATAATAACATGGTTAATGGACTTGAAAATAAACATGGGATAAAAGCCTTTGGGCTTTGCCTATTTAAACCCTTAAAACCCTAATCCTTATCATTTCACCATCATTCCGCAATCATTATCATACACCCATACACACCTGTGCACAACATTCAATCCAAGATTTTAAAGATTCGTTTAAGGCTTCAACACAAGCTAGAGTTAAGCAAATCTGTAAGGTATGAATATATCATAATCGTTTATGTTCGTTATCATCTTGTATTCATTCATTTTAGATCTAATAATCAATGAATGAACCTTGGAAGTTTGAAACCAAAACACACTCATGAGACCGACACTGTTGAACCGATTTAAACAAGTTTCAATCTCAAAAAAAAATAAAATAACAAAAGTTCAACAAAAAATTAAAATAAATTATAACAACAAGGTGCAAGTGGTCGTGGTGAGGAAAGGCATGGATGTAGCGATGGCACGGTGCCTACGGGATTCAATGGAGCTACTGAACCCGACTCCTAAACAGCTCAAACCGAACCCGAAATGAAACCACACTTTTGAACCGAACCGGATCTGCAATAAAGAAATTCGGACCACGGGACCCAAAACGAAACCCTCCTGTCCACATGACGGTAAACACCCATGGACGGCTGCAACTAAGAACCCGAACAAGATTCCGTTCGCCTAGCCGTGCGAATCCTTCCAAGCACCCTGTGAGAACCATCCCATGCGAAGTGTCGGATTTCGCATCTCGTGCGAAGTGTCGGATTTCGCATTACAGTGCGAAGTGTCGGATTTCGCATTTCCGTGCGAACTTTTTAAATTTCGCATCCCGTGCGAATCATTCCTTGCATGCGACTTGTTCTCGTGATTGGAGTTGCACACCGTGCGTCTCGTCTGAGATCCCGTGTGATTAAGAACTCGTGTGATGCTCAAACTAACATCCATACCCCTTGTCTTGAATCGTGGCCGGAAGCGAAGGTAGGAGATGGCAGCGGTAGTAGCCGTGAATTGGGAAGGAAGAAAGAAGAGAAGAAGAAGAAGATAAGGAAAACGGATGAGTGGTTGGGAATGCTTAATATATATTAATAATAATAATGCTTATAATAATAATAATAATAAAAATAATAATAATAGTAATAATAAATGTAAAGAATAATATAATTAACAAAAATAATAAAGATATAATATATGGAGATTAGGACTTTGACAAACCCGAACCCGAGACCCGATTCGTTTAGCGCCTCGTGACCCGTTTTAAACAATGGAATGGAAGTTGATTATGAACCAAACACAAGAACCTACGCGTTAAGGAATTGAAATTATTAATGAAGGTTAAATTATAAGAAATAAAAGCAAGAACTTAATCCAAGCAAGAGCAAAATATAAACCCGATATGAACCCGAACTCGTTTAAGAAAACGTTGACTTATAAACGAATTACGAATGCAAACTTATGATAATAAAACAAGTATAATAATAAACATATGTATATATAATAATAATAATAATAATAATAATAATAATAATAATAATAATAATAATAATAATAATAATAATAATAATAAATATCGTTAAGAATGTAAACTAATGAAGACGATTCGTTAATAAAACGAACGTTAGGTACATTGAGCTAATAAGAATCGGTTAAAGAAGAATACATGTTAATCGAGCCTAGTACGTTATTAACAGTGTTAACTCAAGAAAATAAATGGAAAACAAATATAGAGCCTAGTTGAGGGACGCATTACGATTAACTATGTTAACTCAAGAAAATAAATGGAAAACAAATATAGAGATTAATGCTTGTACGTTATTAACAGTTACTCGAGCCAAGTTGAAGGGACGCATTACGATTAACTCATAAAGGAATCGTCTACGGGTGAGTTCTAGCCCCCTTTTTCCCTAAACGTTTTTGGGCTGTATGCATACTCAAGAAAGAAGATAGAGACGAACGAAATATGATTAAAAGAGAAAGTAAATGCGTGCATTAGTAGTAAAATTATTTAACTACAAATATTAAGAATGTATTATGAACGTGAGTAAGTCATGGTGTGGACATCAGGGGGGTCATAGTACCATATACCTTTCCACATCACGAGTACTCGTGGGCGGTATGCAGACACGTATGCGATAGACAGATGTTCTAATTAAGGAAATGATAGAGTTCTACGAACGGGAAAGCACAGGCACGAGTACAATAAATGACTAAAAGTCTATACTGTGTTCGGACACGTGTTGTGTTATTAATGTTGTCTAGTTATAGATACAACAAATTGATTAACTAGAACAATATTTATAATATGGTCCAGTTATGGATACTATGGTGAGGTGGTCCAGTTATGGATACAATGATTAGATGGTCCAGTTATGGACACAACGCATAGGTGGTCCAGTTATGGATACAATGAATATGTGGTTCAGTTATGGATACAACGCATAGGTGTTCCCATGATTGGAGTCGCACGCCGTGCGACTCGTCTGAGATCCCATGCGATTAAGAACTCGTGTGATGCTCAAACTAACATCCATACCCTTTGTCCTGAATGGTGGCCGGAAGCTAAGGTAGGAGATGCGGCGGTGGTAGCCGTGAATTAGGAAGGAAGAAAGAATAGAAGAAGAAGAAGAAGAAGATAAGGAAAGGGGGATGAGTGGTTGGGAATGCTTAATAATAATAATAATAATAATAATAATAATAATAATAATAATAATAATAGAAATAATAATAATAATAATAATAATAATAATAAATAATGTAAAGAATAATATTATTAACAAAAATAATAAAGATATAATATATGGAGATAAGGACTTTGACAAACCCGAACTCGAGACCCGATTCGTCTAGCGCCCCGTGACCCGTCTCAAACAATGGAATGGAAGTTAATTATGAACGAAACATGTTAAGCAATTGTAATTATTAATGAGGGTTAACTTATAAGAAATAAATGCAAGAACTTAAGCCAAGCAAGAGCCAAATATAAACCAGATACGCACCCGAACTCGCTTAAGAAAATGTTGACTTATAAACGTATTGCAAATGCAAACTTATGATAATAAAACAAGTATATTAACAAATATAATAATAATAATAATAAAAATAATAAAAATAATAAATATCGTTAAGGATGTAAACTAATGAAGATGGTTCATTAATAAAACGAAGGTTAGGTACATTGAGCTAATAAGAATCGGTTAAAGAAGAATACATGTCGGTTCGGCTAGCTTAAGAGTTAACTCAAGAAAACAAATAGCAAACAATATAGAGATTAATGCGTGTACATTATTAACAGTTAGTCGAGCATAGTTGAAGGGACGCATTACGATTAACTCAGAAAGGAATCGTCTACGGGTGAGTTCTAGCCCCCTTTTTCCTTAAACGTTTTGGGGTTGTATGCATACTTAAGAAAGAAGATAAAGATGAACGAAATATGTTTAAAAGAGAAAGTAAATGCGTGGATTAGTAGTAAAATTATTTAACTACAAATATTAAGAATGTATTATTAACGTGAGTAAGTCATGGTGTGGACATCAGGGGGGGTCATAGTACCTTATACCTGTCCACATCACGAGTACTCGTGGGCGATATGCAGACACGTACGCAATAGACAGATGTTCTAATTAAGGAAACGAAAGAGTTCTATGAACGGGAAAGCATGGCACCAGTACAATAAAAGACTAAAAGCTTATACTTTGTTTGGGCACGTGTTGTGATAGAAATGTGGTCTAGTTATAGATACAACGAATTGATTGATTAGAATAATATGTATAATATTGTCCAGTTATGGATACTATGGTGAGGTGGTCAAGTTATGGATACAATGATTAGGTGGTCCTGTTATGGACATAACGCATCGGTGGTCCAGTTATGGATACAACGAATAGGTGGTCCAGTTATGGATACAACGAATAGGTGGTCCAGTTATGGATACAATGAATGGTTGGTCTAGTTATGGTTACAATGAATAGGTGGTCCAGTTATGGATACTAAGTACAGTAGCTATTAATTATGTGTGTATATGTTGTACGATTGCATGGCATGATAATTTTAAATGCATAGATATACATTGTGTGAATGTATGGTCCAGCTATGGATACTATTTGTACGGATAAAAGTCAGTGAATAGAAAAGAAAGAAGGTAGGGGACAAGTCCTATCAAATACCTATGTAGAATAATAATATGTATGTTGGTATGAATGAATGATTGCATGTTCATGCGTAGAGCCTTCGGGCCTCATGAACGCGCAGCAAGGTATGATGGCATATCTTTCTAACTTAATATGGTTTGATTACGAGTAAGAAAAGAAGGCTTGATTGTGAGCAAGTATGTACGGAACTAGTTATAGAAGGGTGTTACCTTTCGTATGAATAAAAGAATGCGATTTAATTATAATTCAAAATTTAATGAAAAGAAAGAAATGTTAGAGCTCACTCAGTGTGTTGCTAAATTTTAGTATGCATGGCAAGCTTGAGACGCATACGAGGCTATCCATATTGAAGAATAGTTAGAGAATAAGGTTGTTATATAAAAAAGTTTAAATTTCTACTGTATCAAATTGAGTTTATGAGTAAATCCAACGCTAAAGTAGGGCACCCGGCTCAGGGGCCTTACACCTTTTATCTTAAAAACCTTCCCATTTGAAGGTTTAGGTTGAGGATTGATGAACCTCATCAAGTCCTCATCAGACACTGAAGGTTTATCTGATTTCGGTACTTTAGAAGATACCTTAAGAGTTTTCAATGAATCACCTGAAGGTTTTGAACCATATATAGCTTGTTCAAACTCCTCGGGTTCACACAAGATATGATTGTCAGAAGGTATGTTATCATTTTTGACAATCACATCTGGTTCTGTCAATTCCTCAATTGAACCTTCTAACTTATTTTCAGTAAAAACTGGTTCACTCTCAATATGAATTGGTTCTTGAGTTGTTTTAGCTTGTTCAACATTTTCAGATTCAACAGTAGGCATTTTTGGAGTTATATATTGTTCAACAATAGGAATGCTACTGTAATCTCCTTTAAAAGGAGGAGGAATCTCAACATACCCTAAACCCGCTTTCCCATTTTTTTTGTGAGTATTATTGACTTCAATAATCTCATTTAAAAGAAACGAGGAATCTCGATATTTTCCAAATTTATTTTTCAGTTCCAAAACTTCATTTTCTAAGTTACAAATGCAGGTTCGGAGTCTAAGAATCTCCTTGAAATCTTGTTCAACTACTACAATCTTACAATTAACTTCAGCTTTGAGATCGTGATTGCTAACAGACAAATTTTTTATTTTCAATGTCGATTGTTCCAATAATTTGGATTTTTGTCTGTAGCATTCATTGACCATGAAACGCTCTTTTATGAGAGTATTGTTCTGTTGTAATACTGACTCAGGTTCGGCTTTGAGTTCAACACATTCAGCACACTCAGTCACAACATGTCAAGTTATTGTCTCTTTTGATTCAGATACATTACTTGAAGGTTTAGGAGATACCTATTCAATATTAGCCAAGCTAGCAAAGGAGTCAGTTTGTTCAGATGCTAAATGATCCGAATCAGTTTTAGAATCAGAGGAGTCATTTTCTTCAGATAGATTATCACCACTTGCATCTTCAAACTTTTCAACTGGTTCAACCAAAGCAATATTTGCTTAATTTCCCAAAAGTCGTTGAAACCAGTCCACACCATCATTGGCAACAAGAGCTTGAGTGTTGGTCGACCTATTTTGGTCACCATCTGATGAACTCTTCTAATTCTGATCATTTCCAGATGAATTCTTTCCCGAAGTTCTCTTAGAATTGCGTGGACCCGAATATTCCTTCCTTGGTTTATCACACTCTTTTGCGAAATGACCGAAATCTCCACAATGATAACACTTGACCTTAAGTTCGTCAAAACCCAACTCGCTTGCTCAAAGTCGGTAGATCTTTTCCTATCCTATGTATGAATCTTTTCACTTTCCTGACAATCATAGCCATATTCCACTTAAGATCTATCAACTCAATATCATCGGGGTCGACCTGGTCATAATCTTCATCAGTCAATTCTCTTGTGGCTATCTTACTCCCAACGAGTTGTTCGTAAGATGCCATGAATGCGTAAATAAACGCGAATTGCTGCTCAGCTTCTTGAAGATTTACATTAGGCAACGAACTTGAAGAACTTTCACTTGACCCAGAATTAGTACCAGATGCCATGAGGCATACTTTAGGAGAGCCGTTATCATTATTACCATTAGTAGACTCTTCTGGCGATGTCTGTGTGAAGAATGCGGTGATTGGGACGACTGAGCTTGAAGAATTATTAGCAGGTAATGAACCACCATACAGAGAAGGGTTTTGATTTTGATTATCCTTCAATGATGTCTGACACTTCAAGTCAAATTCTCTTTCTTCAATCTTGTTAATGAATTGCTCAGTAGTGAGTTGATCATTTCTAAAATAACCATTCTCCTTTAACACCAATAAGAAAGTAGAATACGAAGGTGGTAATGCATTCTTCAAGGTGTCAATCTTATCCGACTTAGTCGGCTCAAGATTCACAGTAGTCATCTCCACAACAAGATGACAAAATCAACTTATCATCTCTTCAACAGTCTCGTTTTTCAGCAAAGTATAATTTCAAAACTGAAATTTCACTAAATTCTTTTTACTCTCGAGTGTATTTCCTAAACTTCTAGTCTTCAAAGTTGCAAATAGAGATGCATAAGTCTTGATAGTTCTATAATGGTGAAAGATTTGCTCTGGCAATGCCATCGTGAGAGTAGAGTAGGCTTTGGTCTCACTCTCAAAGTCTTTAATCTCTTAAGCTTCATAATGCTTCTGATCATTTGGAGTCCAACCAAGTGTATCACTACTTACAAGAGGTGCCTTGTATACTTCTTCAAGAATACGAACACTTCTTGGATGTACCGAACCCAAATGAGCACGAAACCTCGGTTCCCAACGGGCAAACTCAGACAGTTTCATTGTTTATAGTCAACATTTGTTATGAGTACCAATTTCATTGTCCATAGTCAACATCTGTTGCATTAACGCATTCTGGGATGCTAACGCATAATACGAGGCATTTTGAGAAGCCATGTTATAACGAGTTTAAATATTCAAGGACTAAACTTGTCAAAGTTTAAAGATTATGTTTACTATTCAAACGAATGAAGAAACCCGAATGAGAACAGTAACGAATGTGATTGATCTAACGAAAGTGAAAGCAACAAATATGGAAAAGATAACGAATGAGATGGGAAAGAGTAACGTATGAGTAACGAATGAAAGTCTTAGCGAATGGAAGTTGACGAATGAGAAACTGAACAAATGGCAATTGTAAATAACGAATGTGAAGACGAATGTGATTTGAACGAATGATCAGTTATACGATAACGAATAATGAATGACAGGTTAACGAATCAATCTTCAACCAGTAACGAATCAGCCTTCATATCTTCAAACATTTAGATCTTAGTCCAGACTTGTCCGAACTCAACAAAACCTATATCAAACAACTTATAATCCAAATCCAAACCTTACTATACTCGTCCTTAATTACAAACTTCCAATTAATCAATCAATTAACCAGTTCGTAACACAACGTTTGCCGCCATTATCATCTAATTCAAACCGTATCAATTCACAATCTAATTCCACATCAAATAGACCTCAAATCTTCATAACCATTTCCAATTACCTTAGCAAGTCACCTAATTACACTTATCTCAGTCCAATTACAGTTAAACCGAAATTCTATTTTACCGGAACTTAATCAAACATAGTTCATATCATTTAATATTGTAATTGATTCAATACGTGATGAATGAACTCAATTAATCAACAAAATAGTACGAAGATCATATCGAATGGATCTGATACCACTTGGGAGAGCCTGATAGGGATCTAGATCTTTGATAACATCGTGTTGTTCGTTGATTATGCATACGATTAGGTGGATTACTGCTAAGTGTGTGTACTGTGTGTGTTGAGAGAGAAATCCGGCAGAGTAACGACTCAGGAGGATAAAATAACAGACTTAATTTTTTTTGAAATAATATTACAGGTATATATAGGTGATGACCACATTCGTTAAGCTATCCTTAACGAATGTGTCATTCGTTACATTAAACTAACGAATGAACACACTCATTCGTTAATACATTAAACTATGCGAATGGCCCCACATTCATTATCTCATTCGTTAAACTTGGTTAACGAATGAGCTTACATTAATACGAATGTGATACATTCGTTATGGGGTGACGAATGTATCTTACAATAGAGCGAATGGCATATTTACACAAATAGCCGTTACATTATAATAATAAACTATAAAGACCGAGACGTCCAAAACATGTATCAACAAATGTTTACTTTTTTATATTATGGACGGTTATCCATATGAAAAGAGTTATGAAAGTATTTGCATGAGGGTTGGTTCAAATCCTCTAAAACGTTTTGATACAAGGTAGTACTAAACACTCTGGCTAAAATACACATGTATCTGGATCCTTACATATATGATTTGTAGTGGGCACACTACAAACATACTGACCATGAGGCAAGTGACTGTCTCTAGGGTGACTAAAGTCCGATTATGTGGTCTATGAGTATTTTTAGTTCCGATGAGATGGGATGAGGCCCACTGAGTCATTGAACACTATTGGTGTTGTATCAAAGGTGATTTTGTATTAAAGGATGTGATTATGTTATGATGAATTATGAACCTTTTGTTGAGTCAGCGTTATTCACCAGCACATAGCTGACGTATTTTTCCCACATTTCAGGGAAACACTAAAGGTTAGACAGATTAGAAGATTGGGGACATAGTCATTTGAGGTGATCCGATGAATCAGATATTTTATTTAAAATATTGTGAAGAATCATATTTTAAGATGAAGAGTATTTGAAATATCAGAACGAGTATTCAATTCTTGAGATTTCAATATAATGATGTTTTATTCAAAAGACTTCTGCTAAAAGAACATAACTCTGATATATTTACAAAATAGGTACCAACTATTGGTCATACGCCTACATCCGAAGGCGGGGTGTGATATCGTCCCCGTCAGCTGGTTAATGACAACTCATCGTCACCGTCAGTTGGTTAAGAGACAAGTCAACGGCCATGTCATGTAACGGCTGATTAAGTTTTTGTTAATTTTGCACCCACATGCTTAGTTGGGGTTATTTTTTTCTGTTTCAATAGTTGGGACTTATATTTGCCAGTCGGACATAGTTGGAATTATATGAAGCCAAATTTTCTTTTTTAAAAGGAAACTTTATAAAGAATATAAACCCGGTTAGCCAAAAGTTAACCCATTTCAAAAAGGATAGGATTTTTAATCCACTCAGTCCAACCAACAAAAAGTTTAACACTACGACTAGAACAACATAAATACAACAATGAAATATTGGAATCAAATAAGTTCTCTTTTCTGACTTCCTGTTGACCGAAAGCCTCTCCATTTCAAAACCTCAAAATACTCCACCAAGCTGTATAAATAATCATCTCAATAACCTCTCTCTTCTTCTTCATAAAAATAGGTGAATCTAACCACAAATTGTCGAATGAGGAGAATGGACAACCGAAAACCAAATATCCAACCATCTACCAATGCAACTCCATATCTAATTTGCGAGAGTACATTCACCAAAAATATGATCCAAACAAACAATCTTAACTGAATAAATCAGGCAAATAATATGTTGAATGTCAAAGCCCCTTTAACTTAAGTTTAGTCTAGTCAAAAGACGTTCCAAAAGAAGTCTTCAAACATGAATAT
Source organism: Bidens hawaiensis (assembly GCF_021521415.1). Taxonomy (NCBI): domain Eukaryota; kingdom Viridiplantae; phylum Streptophyta; class Magnoliopsida; order Asterales; family Asteraceae; genus Bidens; species Bidens hawaiensis. Next base: position 816,057 of record NW_027491733.1, read on the forward strand.
TAACCTGTCTATTCCATCTAGTAACATGACTCCTATCCGGAAGATCTTACTACCAATGTGTTTTCTAATAGACTTAACTGAAAATCATTTGCTAGATCCAACTCCCACACCCATTTATCATCTGAATCTCCCAAACAAACATCGATTATAACTAATTGAAGGTTGATAAACTAATTAGATTTTGAACCTCCCCTAGGTGTTCTTCTCCAACCCCAAACTGTCCTCTAAGTATATAACAATTTTCAAACAAAAAGTTAAAAAAAAACGTACTATTATTTTCATTACATATTTTCAAACGTAATCCACGAACAGTATATTAAATAAAAATTGTCACCAGAAATCATTAAAAGAAAACATATTGGTTATACGAAGGGTCAATAGCACGAGCTTGTAACCCATGTAGGGGCATTAAGATTATACAAAAGGTCCAAGATCACTAGCATCCGCTTTGGTTTCTAAGGGTTTATGGTAGCTAGCCTCTAGTGGGGATGTTCGGAGGTGACGTGTTTGTTGTTGATACATCAACATTCATCTCGGTCTTCATTTAACGTATTTGGCAATAGTTTAATGTATAAGGGTCTTTTGGTATAAATGCAAGGCTCATTCGCTATGGTTTGTATAGCGAATGAGCCTTGCATTTAAATCCAAGGTCTTTTGGTAATTAAATGCAATGTTTTGTTCCTCATTCGTTAAGGATGATTAACGAATCGATGTAATATATTAGGGTCATTCGCTAAGGTTGTTTAGTGAATGGCATAGCATATGAGATACTCATTCGCTATGTGATGTATAGAGAATGAGTCATCTTCTATAAATTCCCCTTGTAACGTATTGCTAATTAGCGAGTTATTATTATTGAATCTGCCTAGTTACTTTTCCTGAATTCTCTCTTGTTTCACACAATAACACATAGTATAGCTAATCTAGTGTTCATACAATCATATCATAAACTAGATCGCTTATGATGAATCAATCAAGGATTCTTAAGTGGTATCTGAGCTTATATAGAGAAAACAGTGTATGATGAATGAACTACCATTTGTCATCTTAGGGTTTATATACTCCGTACAGTTATACACAATTCCCAATCATCATGAATGGTTCATTCGCTAAAGAAATAGCGAATGACTACTCATTCGCGACTCAATCGTTGAACTGATGACGAATGGGTTCTCATTCGCTATAAAATCAATGATGTAGCAGTAGCGAATGAAATTGATAATGAATGAAGCACATTCACCAAAGTTAATTAGTAAATGGAATCCATTCGTTAACATTCATAGCGAATAAAAGCCAAGGTTAGCGAATGAATAAATTTCCATTCAAACCCTTGTAAAATCAACAATTTATTATTCAAAATCATTATTTTGAAGAAAAATCATTAAATATTAACTTAAAACTCATGGGTTAAAATGTTATCAAGATATTAAAATCCTAGATTTTATCAAATTTCAATTCGCATAACTCGGTAATTGAAAATAACGCAGAAAGAAAATCTTTTTGAATTTTAAAAATTTTAAGATCAAACACACCTAAAATTTTTTTGGCTTTTCAAATTTTATATCAAAACACACCAAAAATGTTTTTGTAATTTTTCAAATATTCAAAAAAAAAAATCAATCTAAAATCAAAATACGATAAGCAATACATATTTTTGTGAGAAAAATTACGACATGTGATCATATTGACTAATACCGTCCTAATTGATACTTCAATTTCGACATTATAATGCACATAATCCAACGATGATTGTAGATATAATTGTTCACTTTAAACTTTACACAGATTCTTCAGTGGCTTTACGATACTTGTTTAGAGTTCAATTAAACAAAAATCATATGTGGCCCCACCCATCAGCCAAAAATTTTATATCTTTATACATTGAATTTTCACATGTATGTATTTTTTCTTTCTCAACATGATTAGCTGCGACCCATGCAAAAGTAATAAAAGTAAAATAAATCAGAATGTTAAAATTTTCCCTTAAGATCGATATTACTACATGCAGATAATGTTCCATTTTAACAAATAAAAAGATAAAATAAGTTGAAGTTGGATAAGGCCTTAACAATCAACTCGAATAATCCCGTATTATCGCGCGGAGAAAATCCAAGGCTTTATGCGAATCCCCAAGAAAATAAAGCATAATACTTAGGCCTTAACCCTCAAATCGGTATTCCTACACGGGTAGAGGATCCAAGACTTAAGCAAAAATAAAAAAAATCAAGTTGATTTCTTTGCAAAATAGAAGAAAAAATAAGCTGAATTTCTTTGCAAAACGAACACATGTACACACAGTAATCTTTAAAGTTTTTGGATCTTAAAACAAATATTAACTATGCATCGAGATGTTGTATCGCTAAGTTTAGCAAGCATTTATGTTTATATCTTTTCAGTAGTTACATGATATGTCAAGCCTATCATACATATCATACAATTAATCTTACGACACTTTTTAGTATAGTTTATCCATATGTTAGGCCCGCTAAGTCAATGTAGCCTAATTTTCCATATTGGTCGGATCAAATTCCTCAAAGTTTTATATTTTTCAAGGTTTTTGTTGTTTTATATATTCAAACTGAAATCACAATCGTTTTATATTTTCTCATTTATTATCCCCCAAAAATATAAAACACAATGAACAAAAATAAACGAAAAACTGTATAGAGAAAAACAAAGTGATTAACCGAGCTTTTGAATTACAGACAAAGTTTTTAAACCATTTAAACCAAGCAGATAAGTAAATCTTGTTTTGTTAAATGCTTTAGCAAAATGGTCAGATTTCTGAAAATCCATGTGTATTTCAAGATTAATTAATTTCTTTTCATAGCAGTCACAGATGAAATGGTAACGAATTTCAATATGTTAATTTTAGAGTGATGAACGGGATTTTTAGTTATGCATATCGCAGCAGAATTATCAATAAAGATTGGAGGAGTGATGGTTGGGTAAAAGTTTGTTAATTTTATATATTAATTAGTTATATTTAGGTAAATAAATGAATGAACGTTGGTACTTCAAGCATTGCTATGTGTTTTGAGGACATTGGAAGTTATGGAGCTTAAACGAGCTAATTCAGAGCCATCCAGATGAAGATTAAGAAAGCCTCGAGATGATGGAAGAATGGGGAAACATGTATTGAGGGTTAAGAAGGATTCGGGAGAGGATTGGATGAGAAACATGAAGCCGAAGCGAAAAATGAACAAGATGGGTTACCAGGAAAGTGTCTTTTAGTAAAACGGGCATATCTTAGCCTAGAAAATGATTTAGGGAATCCATAATATATGAATTCCATGTTTCTCGATGAGAGGAATCTGAATTTGAAGTCAGTTGCATCTTTGCATATCGCAATGATGCAGGACATGCAACTTCGTGATACGTGAAGATGCTCAATGTCGGCAAAAGTTAGGGTTTTCACTATATAAACGATTTTTTGACCCTATTTCGGATATTACGACTTCCAGAGGCAGAAGAGGTGTTCTAGGACGATTTTTCAGCCATCCTGAAGCTTCCGGTTTGTCCTACAATTGTATGTTCATCAAGATAAGTGCTTTAACGATTATGTTGATGTCAGGCTAGTCGTGTGTGTTCGTTCTAGGCTAAGGTTTTGTGTAATATACTGCTATGATCAGATTCTTGTGCTTCATGAATATAGCTTGATTAATTTTATATGATTTGTCTTGCTTAATTAGTATTTGGTTGATTAAAGCTTGAGTTTGCGATTATTGATTTGTGTAACGTTTGTTTGGTTGTCCATCAACACTTAGGGTTAGGCTCTTGTGTCATTGGACTAGAATCATCAAACCTTATCATTGAGTTAATCATCTTAGACATAGAGTTGGTAATTGTGGTGTTCGGGTGCATTTGTGTCAACAATCCTATTAGGGTATCGTTTGTCATCATAAATCAAACCATAGGACTAGCAATTATTATAAAACCAAAGACTAAAGAATCTGTGATTAACATATGGAACACATTACCCGAACCTAGAATTAATACTTTTTAAATAATATTGTTTACAAATCTTTTTAAGTAATAATTAGTTTTAATTAAATCTTTTCATAAAAACTGCTTGACATCGTCTGTCCGCTTAGATTATAATTAGTTATAAATTAAATAAACTGGCACTTTCCTTGAGTCCTTATGGAGATGACCTTACTTACCCATACTTATTATCGGTATTTAAGTCTTAAAATTAATTGTTTGAGTAGACCGCGACAGCCTACGTCAAGTAGTAAGAAACTTCAAACCGTAACCCTATAAGTGTTGCTGGATCCTCAAACCTATAAACAAAAACTTGAGACTGCCACATACTCGGCTTCGGCGGTTAAAGTGGAGACCGTGTCTACTTCTTACACTACCAGGAAACAAGTTGATTTTTTAAAATTTGACATCCCGCTGTAGCAGACTTGAAGTTAATCTTGAACCCTTCATAGTCCGAATCTGTGTGGATTATGGATTTACATAAAAACCCTAAATGATCTGAAACTACTTCTGTAATTAATGGACAAAATATGGATCTTCGTTGTGATTAATGATTTATTGGTGATTTAGGGCCATAGGATTGCTAGAAACATGCTTTACATAAGTTTGGATTTGAAATTTGTATGCTGGCAGAATTGTTTGTGACATTTATTAATGATATAATTCGATTATAATTTGATGATTACGAGTAATCTTTGATTCTATGACTTGCTACTTTGAAGCTAGTTTCTAGAAAATCAAGAATCATAATTTTTGGACTTGGATTTAGTACTTTTTATGATTTAACAAATTCGTGTGTTCGGGCTGCCTAGATGATTAATATTCTGGTCTAATTTTTTAATGATATATCTTGAGTTTGGCTAAGTAAATTTTGTCGATTCCATTTCAGGATAGTCATGGGTTGGGTAAATAGTCAAACCCAATTGTTCTTCCATGAATTGGACTAATATGGAATTTTTTTTGGATTATTACTTTTTGTTGCGCATGAAAATAGCTGAGAGTAGGCTACTGTCATATATGAATTTTTGTGACGTATTGGAAAATTGTAAAATTACAATAAAAATAGGGATATACCTAAGACTTGTAACCTTATCTGAAAAATTTTGATAATTTAATTCCATGTTTTGATAAGGTAGAAAAATAGTTTTTTGTAGCCTAAAATCTGCCTTGAAAATTTAGCTTTGTGTTACAT